>NW_024061525.1:0-118651 GCF_016432855.1 Salvelinus namaycush
TAAAAAAAATGATATTACTACCATTACTACTGCCATCACTACCAATACTACTACTTCACAATAAATACTTCTAGACTAACAAGCACACCACATTTACTTCAGTAAATGTCCTTATCTAGTTTTTTTAATACATTTCATAGGTGACCTGATTAGACAGACTCTGTTCTCATTATGGCCCATATAAAACCGTTTTGCAACTGATTAATCACTGTCATACCCTACACAGAGATTGATAAGGTCTGAAAGGGACTTTCCCATCGGCCAAGCCTGCAGTCTTTCTTGGTTAACTGTTGATTTTGGTAACTTGCCTGAAAGTTGTTGTTTACACACAGAAATGCCAGAACCTGTCGGTCTCTTAATTAAACAACAGGAAAGAAGATGAAAAATATATTTTTCTCACAATGTGTAGCACTACCTAGCACGCTTGCTAGTTTGTTATCACCCACATGAGGGCGAAGCTGGTGTGGTTAGGCTGGTTAGTTACCGCTAAATAGTGTTAGGCTGGTTAGTTACCGCTAAATAGTGTATCTCGGCCGGAGTAATAGGATAAATGTGTCTCAGCTCTGCTCGCCCTGACTAAAAGTTACACTTCCAGTGTAGCAGGCTTTAAAATAAAACGTATTTTGTGACGCCCCTACTGGAATTCTTTGCAGTTTGGTTGTTTTCTGTTAAAATTCCCTGCCTAATGGGACAACAACAGAGCAGGCTAAACTTGCCTAGCTTCCATAAATGCCATAAATTGTCCATCTTTCACTTTAAAAATGGGTATAAACCAGAAAGATCAGTTTTAGGCTATGCCTACTGGAATTCCTTACAATTGTGTGGTTTTCTGTAGAAAAAAACACTTGGGTCAACTCTAACCCTGTAAGCCTTAAAGTCCCTGCATCAGCTCTTGGACCAACAGGCTCTGAGACAGCTTCTACCCCCAAGTCATAAAACTGCTTCATAGGCATAAGACTACTAAATAGTAAATTAATTGGTGACTCGGACTACATGCATTGACCCTATCTTACAATTACTATATGCACACCCACACGACTCTACAGTAAATACACACACTTTTACACTCATCATATGCTGCTGCTACTCTGCTCTTTATTTGACTATTATTATTATCTATCCTGATGCCTAGTCACATTACCCTGTCTTCATGTATGTACATAAATACCTCGTACCTCTGCACATTGATCTGGTACTAGTTCCCCTGTATATAGCTCCATTCTTGTGTATTTTATTCCTTTTGTGTTACTATTTTCATTAAAATAGTTTTACTCTGTTTTGTTGGGAAGGGCTCGTAAGCAAGCATTTCACGGTAAAATTGATCCCCGTTGTATTCAGCTCATGTGACGAATAACATTTGATTTGACTTGAAATGAATAGGAGTGTCTCACGCTCGGCAAAAGTATTTAGTATTTAGAGTATTTAGCAGCTCCTCTTCCTGGGGTCCAAACAGGAACAAAACAATTACATCACAACAAAACAACACCCTACATCATAAATAAACCAATACATCATACAATAAATGACTACGTTATTACTCTAATATTACACATTTACAATATAAAATGTACATTACTACAATCTTAGTGTGTGTGTGTGCGTGTGTGTGAGAGAGAGAGTGTGTGTGTGTGCATGTGTGTCCTCACAGCACGGCAATACCTCTCACAAACACAAGTTGTGATGCAGTCAATCTCTCCTCTACTTTGAGCCAGGAGAGATTGACATGCACGTTATTGATATTAGCCCTCTGTGTACATTTAAGGGCCAGCCACACTGCTCTGTTCTGGGCCAACTGTAATTTGCCTATGTCCTTCTTTGTAAACTTGAGCATATCACTGGGCAGTAGTCCAGGTGTGATAAAACTAGGGCCTGTAGGACTTGTTTTGTTGATGTGATATCAAGAAAGCAGAGCACCCCTTTATCAAGGTCAGACCTCTCCCCATCTAGCTACTGTTGCATCAATATGTTTTGACCATTTCAGATTTCAATCTATGGTTACACCAAGCAATTTAGACACCTTAACTTGCTCAATTGCCACATTATTCATGACAAGATTTAGATGAGGTTTAGGGTTTTAGATGAGGTTCAGGGTTTTAGATGAGGTTTAGGGTTTTAGATGAGGTTTAGGGTTTTAGATGAGGTTCAGGGTTTTAGATGAGGTTTAGGGTTTTAGATGAGGTTCAGGGTTTTAGATGAGGTTTAGGGTTTTAGATGAGGTTTAGGATTTTAGATCAGGTTCAGGGTTTTAGATGAGGTTTAGGGTTTTAGATGAGGTTCAGGGTTTTAGATCAGGTTCAGGGTTTTAGATGAGGTTTAGGGTTTTAGATGAGGTTCAGGGTTTTAGATGAGGTTTAGGGTTTTAGATGAGGTTTAGTTATACCTTGTTTATGCTAGAGAGGCATCCATTAAAGAACAGCCTGTGTTCTATTAGATAGGTAACTCTCAATCCACAATATGGCAGATAATGCAAAGACATAACACGTATGTTTTTTATAACACCAGACTGATTGATAATGTAATAAGCTGCACTGGTCAACCAAAACAGCTCCCACAATCTTCTTATTATCCATTTATTTCAGCCAATCATCATTCATTTGTTTCAGTGCCGTACATGTTGAGTGCCCTTCCCTATAAGCATGCTGAAAGTCAGGTGTTAATTTGTTTAAACACAATTTAATCCAAAAGTTTACTAAGCGTCTGTAGAATGTTGATTGGTCAGCTGTTTGTACAAGTACAGGGTGCTTCGCTATTCTTTCGTAGAGGAATAACTTCTGCTTCCCTACAGGTCTGAGGGCTCTTTTCTGCAGGCTGAGATTGAAGAAATGGCAAATAGGAGTGACAATATAGTCCGCTACCATCCTCAGTAACTTTCCATCCAAGTTGTCAGTACCAGGTGGTTTGTCATAATTGTGGTTTGTTATTTTTGTTCACCTATTCCACACTCACTTTACAGAGTTAAAATGACAATGCTTATCTTTCATAATTTGGTCAGTTATGCATGTATATGAAAGTTCAGTGTTTGTTGTTGGCATGTCATGTTAGGCCTACTGTACCCGTCCGATGCAGCAGGCCAGTAAAACAGATGTTTCTGCTTCCTCCTTGTTGTTTCATTAAGAAACTGACATGTACGTGTTTCGTGAGAGTCTTGCCTTTCCACACAGGGGTCTTACACTATTTCTATTTTTGTGAGAAGACCGATTTTCGGGATGTCTCATGGTCTGACAAACACTGTTGTAGCTCAGCCACCTTCCACCGCAGATGTGGAAGGCTGCCAGTGGCGGATGAGGTGAATGAGACGCAGCCCATTATGAGGGAAAGTTTTATTGTCTGAAGAGATAGCCTCGAATTGTACACAGCATCTCCTCTCACTCTATCTTGGTTCGTGCAGGTGACTGTGACCTCTTCCTCAGACCAATTGTCAGTACACCCAGAACATTGCTCTGGGAACTAAAAGGACCATCTTGGTTTCAAGGTCCTAGCTTTGAGAGAAGAATCATCATGAGGTATCAGTCAGTCACATGCAGGAACCAATGTTAATAAGAGATAATGAATAATGTCAATCATGCTTATATGACATGTTTGTGTAGCATTATATAAGGACTGAAAGGGAATGCCTTAGTTTTCATCAAGCTTGGATTGAGTTTGTGAACCTCTCCGGCTGTGATAATAAAGAGTGATTCATTTAAAATTGACTTCAGGTGTCCCTTCAATTTCCTCCACAATCTTGGCGTCAGTGAAGGTCTGTGAGGGAACACTGGTGGCGCATTCTGTGTGAAAGTGTGAGGGAAATTCCTGTCTGACCAAAGATGACCTGGACCCGCCCAGACCAGACTTTTACTGTGAGGTGCCCGGGGGAAGATACCTGATCCGGCAAACCTCTGAGGGACACGTCTACTGAATTTCAGTAAGTCAATTGTCACGCCCTGACCATAGAGAGCTGTTTATTCTCTATGTTGGTTGGGGCGTGAAAGTGACAAGGTGGGTTATCTAAGTGATTAATGATCTATGTTGGCCTGGTATGGTTCCCAATCAGAGGTAGCTGTTTATCGTTGTCTCTGATTGTGGATCATATTTAGGCAGCCATTTCCTCATTGTGCTTTGTGGGATCTTGTCTAGATATAGTTGACTGAGAGCACTACTTTGAGCTTCACATTTAGTTTTTTTCGCTTTATTGTTTTTTCCTTTGAGTTTCTCTTCCAAATAAAAAGGATGGAAACATACCACGCTGCATCTTGGTCCTCTCCTTATAACGATCGCTACAGAAGATCCCAACAACAACGGACCAAGCAGCGTGCCCAGGAGGAAAGCCAGGAGTGGAGGACATCCTGGACGTGAGACGAGATTATGGCAGGAGACAGAAGCCTTCCATGGAAGCAGGCGGAGGCAGCGAGGGAACAACAACGACAACACCGGGGTTCGCGGCCACGACGGAAGCCCGAGAGACATCCCGAATGTATATATCTTTTTTTGGGGGGGGGGGTCTATCAGTGGTCTATCAGTTGATGTCCAATTTCATGAGTGTTGACCGTGTGTGTTATTAGTGGCTTTCAGGTAGCACTCTAATATTGCAATATCTTAGTAATTTGAAGGGTCTAAGGTTTCAGTACAAGGCCACATGATGAACAGAGGGATTGAGCCTTGGGACTGATATTAAATGAAAGGCCGCCATCTGGTGTTTGGGTTAAAGATAAGCCTCCTGTGGACCAGTAGATAAGCCTCCAATGAAAGTGAGTGGTACTCACGGAACTCAGGGTGTAAGGGACACAGTGGAAGCATTTGGGGCAGAGGTATGAATCATTTAATAAGATATGTTTTTGACCCTTTCCAATTATTTTTACTCATTTCGATAGTTTGAATAACTGAAGTAGATCCAAATTGAAGTAGATCCAAGTTGAAGTAGATCCAAATTGAAGTAGATCCAAGTAAATGTTTAAGTACCAAATATTAAGATGATAAGTCAGCACCAACTTTTTGAAGGCCCCAGTGGATTTGTTAAACAACAGTTTTTTTTTTTTACTATTTGATGTCCCAGGGACAGCTAATACAGAACACATGTCAATGCAACCTGATTGTGGTAAGAGCTATGGAAACAATGATTAAACATTGACAGATGCATTTACCTCTGAGTCTACGGATCCCTTGTGTATGTGTGT
Source organism: Salvelinus namaycush (assembly GCF_016432855.1). Lineage (NCBI taxonomy): Eukaryota > Metazoa > Chordata > Actinopteri > Salmoniformes > Salmonidae > Salvelinus > Salvelinus namaycush. Next base: position 5,154 of record NW_024061525.1, read on the forward strand.
GTGTTGTTTAATAGATTCACTCCTGTTGATAGAAGTATAACCTTGCCTGTAGATTTGAGCTTTATTATGATGATAGTATTTCCATCAATTAAATTGTGTAAGGAAGAATGTGTGTAACTGATTGACTTACTAGAATGAAGGGTTTAAAAGGATAAACAATCTGGTTTTATGTGTTGATTTAGCTTACTTTAATAGAAGTATTTTGATAGAACCTCATTTGATAGTTTAAGCCATAATTGAATGATTACCTTAAAATATTACAATCGTAACCACAGAAGTGGTTATTTTATTGTCTGCAGAGATAGCCTTGAATTGTACACAGCATCTCCTCTCACTCTACCTTGGTTCGTGAAGTTGACTGGGACCTCCTCCTCAGACCAATTGGCAGTACGCCCAGAACATTGCTCTGGGAACCAAAGGAGTATCTCAGTTTCCAGGTCTCAGCTTTGAGAGAAGAAGCCTTTTGAGGTATCACTCAGTCACATGCAGGAACCAATGTTAATAATGAATAATGTAAATGATGCTTGTATGACTTGTTTGTGTAGCAGTATACAAGGACTGAAAGGGAACACCCATGGCAGTGTTTTCATCAAGCTTGGACTGAGTTTGTGAACCTCTCCAGACATCATAATAAAGAGTGATTAATTTAATATTGACATCAGGTGTCCCTGATGTTGAATTTCCACCACACCATGCAAAAAAACTGATATCACTAGCTTGAACAGACAGATTTTTTATTTTTATTTATTTTAATTTTACCCCCTTTTCTCCCCAATTTTCATGGTATCCAATCGCTAGTAATTACTATCTTGTCTCATCGCTACAACTCCCGTACGGGCTCGGGAGAGACGAAGGTCGAAAGCCATGCGTCCTCCGAAGCACATCCCAACCAAGCCGCACTGCTTCTTAACACAGCGCGCCTCCAACCAGGAAGCCAGCCGCACCAATGTGTCGGAGGAAACACCGTGCACCTGGCCCCCTTGGTTAGCGCGCACTGCGCCCGGCCCGCCACAGGAGTCGCTGGAGCGCGATGAGACAAGGATATCCCTACCGGCCAAACCCTCCCTAACCCGGACGACGCTAGACCAATTGTGCGTCACCCCACGGACCTCCCGGTCGCGGCCGGCTGCGACAGAGCCTGGGCGCGAACCCAGAGACTCCGGTGGCGCAGCTAGCGCTGCGATGCAGTGCCCTAGACCACTGCGCCACCCGGGAGTGAACAGACAGATTTTGATTGAGATTTTTGTATTATGCCAATTAGATTTCCGTGGGGCGTGGTCATTGATTCAAAAGTTTTTAAGGTGTAGGCTGCTACAACACGTGTGCCACATCCGACCCGCATGACCTGTGATTTCCGTGAATCTGATTGGTCAAAGAGGTGGCACCACTGGTCCCAGAGTGTTTTTTTTCTCCTGCTCTAAAGTTACCCCAAGTTATTATTTTTACTGAAAGCAACAACACTGTAAGGAATTCCAGTAGGCGTAGTCTAAAACAGATATTTCTGGTTCATCCCCATTATTTAAGTGAGACGGACAGTTTATGACATTTATGGCAGCCGGGCAAGTTGAACCTGCTCTGTGGTTGTCCCATTAGGCAGAGTATTTTTTAAACTAAATACAACCAAACTGTAAAATTCACAAAATACATATTTTTTACCTGCTACACTGGAAGTGTAACTTTTAGTCAGGGCGAGCAGAGCGCGAGCCACTTTATCCTGTTACTCCAGCTGAGATACTCTATATAGCAGTAACTCACCTAGCCATGCCAGCTTCACCCTCGTGTGGGTGCTAACAAGCATGCTAAGTAGTGCTAGGTATCAACAGCCATTGTCAACCAGTCAAGTAGGGGTTGGAAAATCTGGTGAGGTTCGATTGGTTACTCGCAAAGCAATATCACCAAATATTTGCTTGATGATCAGCCTTGCCCAACTTTAGTCCCTCCCTGTTCAGCTCCCTCTCCCATGCTTGCATCTCCCAATGGTCCCTGGCCACTGTGCTTCTCACCGCTTTACTTTCATTGAAAATGAATGGGAAGCTAATGTTTCACCATGTGATGCTGTCTCTAGTATATACGCCCTGTCAGACGTGAGCTGCACGTTGAAATCTTGAAATCACGCTCTGAAAAGTTTGGATTATCTGTCCGATGTAGCAGGCCATGAAAACAGATTTTTCTGCTTCCTCCCTGTAGTTTAATTAAGGGACGACAAAAAAAGTTATGGCATTTCTGTATGTAAACAACTATCGGGTAAGTGACCATAGTCTTCGGCAACCACAAAATACTGCTGATTTGGCCGATGGGAAAGTGCCTTTCAGACCTTAAAGTAAATCTCTCTCTGTAGGGTATGACATAGTGATGAATCAGTTGCAGAATGGTTGTATATGGGCTATGGTGACTTTTTCTAATCAGGTCACGTAGGTTTAAACTACTGGAAAAACTCCTGGCCCTATAGGGAGGATGAAAACCCTATCAAACTGCAGCAACCTTTCTCATATGATTTATAATTTAAAACTGGAATAACAGGGGAGTTTCCCTTACACAGACACAGAGACAACTGTGATGAGACAATACAACTAACAGGACCAAGCTTGCTTTATGCAGTGTTGCATCATGAAGGTCCAGCGATAGAAATGGACTGTGTCCAAAATCCTTCAATTCTACCCCTGTGTATTCATACCACTTGACTTTTTCCACATTTTGTTATGTTACAGTCTAAATTCAAAATTGATTACATTTATGTTTTTTCTTCACCCATCTACACACAGTACCCCATAATGACAAAGTGAAAACATGTTTTTAGAAATCATTGCAAATTTATTGAAAATGAAATACAGAAATATCTCATTTACATAAGTATTCACACCCCTGAGTCAATACTTTGTAGAAGCAACTTTGGCAGCGATTACAGCTGTGAGTATCTCTGGTTAAGTCTCTAAGAGCTTTCCACACCTGGATTGTACATCATTTACCTATTATTCTTTTCAACATTTTTCAAGCTCTGTCAAATTTGTTGTTGATCATTGCTAGACCATTTTCAAGTTTTGTCATAGATTTTCGAGCAGATTTAAGTCATAGCTGTAACTCGGCCAATCAGGAACACGCACTTCTTGGTAATAAACTCCAGTGTAGATTTGGCCTTGTGTTTTAGGCTACTTTCCTGCTGAAAGGTGAATTCATCTCCCAGTGTCAGGCGGAAAGCGGACTGGACCAGGTTTTTTTCTAGGATTTTTCCTGCGCATAGCTAAATTTGGTTTCTTTTTTTTATCCTCAGTCCTTAACGATTACAAGCATACCCACAACATAATGCAGTCACCACTATGCTTGAAAATATGTAGAGTGGTACTCAGTAATGTGTTGTATTGGATTTGCCCTAAACATAACACTTTGTATTCAGAACAAAAACTGAATTGCTTTGCCACATTTTTAGCAGTATTACTTTAGTTCTTTTTTGAAAACAGGATGCATGTTTTGGCATATTTTGATTCTGTACAGGCTTCCTTCTTTTCACTCTGTCAATTAGGTTAATATTGTGGAGTAACTACAATGTTGTTGACCCATCCTCAGTTTTCTCCTATCACAGCCATTAAACTCTGTTACTGTTTAAAAGTCACCACTGGCCTAATAGTGATTAAAGTCACCACTAGCCTAATAGTGAAATCCCTGAGCGGTTTTCTTCCTCTCTCAGTTAGGAAAGACGCCTGTATCTTTGTAGTGACTGGGTGTATTGATACACCACCCAAAGTGTATTTAATAACTTCACCATGCTAAAAGGGATATTCAATGTCTGCTTTTTCACCCATCTACCAATAGGTGCCCTTCTTTGCTATTCATTGGAATACCTCCCTGGTCTTTGTGGTTGAATCTGTCTTTGAAATTCACTGTTTGACTGTGGGGCCTTACAGATAATTGTATGTATGGAGTACAGAGATGAGGTAGTCATTCAAAAATCATGTTAAACACTATTATTGCACGCAAAGTGAGTCCATGCAACTTATTATATGACTTGTTAAGCACATTTTTACTACTGAACTCAGGTTTGTTGGCTGCGCCCACTAATTGTCCACACCTGATCTTAATGAGTGCTTGTTTCCTTTGAAATGGGTGTGTTTGAATAGACTCATATTAACAGCGTTGTATGACTTAGCATGCTAGCTCCAACCTGGTGGCGCAGTGGACTAATTCTATGGATAGAGAACAGAAGATTCCACAACAAAAAAATGAATGCCTAAACAAATTAATTTCCATGTGTCCTATCTGTGCTTAGAGTTGAAAACAGTCAACCCAAACTAAGCTAGCAGTATTATTAAAAGTCTTATTTGAAACATGTTCTCAGAATGTTATTGAATTATCTTCAAATAACCTATCATTTCTGTTTTCAGGACATTAATAAAACTTCCCAGGAAAACTTTCATGGAACCATAGTAAAACGTTCTCAGAACCTCCCTGCAACCTAAAAATAAATGTTCCCGGAAACAGGTGAAGTTCACACTTCAGCTCTCAGGATGTTTAAAAAACAATATGTTTTACCAGTCAGGAAACTGATGGCTTTGTTCCCAGAACAAATAGGAAAACAGAAACCTGTATTCCCACAACTTCCAAGGAACCAAATGTGCTAGCTGGGAGGCTTTCAAAAGGCCCTACAAACAAACAGATTATAATTTTGGTGTGCAATAGAATTGTGTCTTTGGAGCATTCAAATGTATGTTCCGTGGCAATTTTTCTTCACAATATGACGCAGATAGGCTCATTCTGTTCAAGACAACCCAGGCTATAACGCATGTCATCATTGTAACTGTGGATAAAAAAAAGAGATCATAAACATTGATACTGTAAATTACATTAATTTTCAAATACAGAAATGTGAGTGGTTTGCTTGTATGACATCAAAGTGGTATTTATTATAAACCTTAATATCACATATTTTATAGCACATCGACTCCTCTCAATTTAACGCATTTCCCTCACCCAGACAACAACAAATGTGCAAAAGTAGCCCAATTAGCGGGAGGGAAGGTGTAATCTTCTTGTCTCTTGTAGTGCTCAAGTTTATAACGGCTGTCAGTCAAAACCCCTACCAGTGCTGTGAAGTGGAGAACCTGAGCTCTTATGTCATGTATGGCATGTTACTGTACAGGCAATTTAGGCGCTTATCAACAACAAAATCTGCCATTTTCATCTCATATATGGGATGACAGGGGCAAGTGAACTGAGCAGTTGGGCAAGTTGAGCCTGCTCTGAAATTTCCCCAGGTGTTTAAATTTTTTTTACTGAAAGCAACAAAACTTGAAGGAATTCCAGTAGGCTTAGCCAATGTTTTTATTGAACCTTTATTTAACTAGGTCAATTCTTATTTACAATGACGGCATACCCTTCCAAACCTTGACGCTGGGCCAATTGTGCGCCGCCCTATGGTACTCCCAATCACGGCCAGATTGTGATACAGCCTGGAATCAAACCAGGGTCTGTAGTGACGCCACTAGCACTGAGATGCATTGCCTTAGATCGCTGCACCACTCGGGAGCCCCCCAAAAACAAAAAAATGATATTTCAGTTTCATCCCCAATTTATGGCAGCCGGGCATGTTGAGCCTGTGGTTGAGCCATTAGTTAGAGGATTTTTTTAATGAATGGTTGCTGTTCTGGAGTAATAGAATGCTCAGCCTACCATAGGCTGGGTTCTGACTGGGGGAGGAGCTCACAGCCTGCAATAAATAGCGGATGTCTACGTTGAGGGGAAAGTATTTGTAAGAGTTATCCGTCGTTCTGGGAACAGTCTCGAAGGGAAATACGTTTTATTGTAATTTACGCCTCACACTTTCATTAGTCGGATCCTTTTGTGATATTTGTGTAACCATAATTCGTTTCCAAATGACGCGGTATGTAAGCAGTTGTTTCATTACTCTGTTCGTTCTGTTCCTTTGGCGGGTCGAAGACATCGCAGATGCTTGCAGATGCTCCCCTCCGCATCCTCAACAGGCTTTTTGCGATGCAGATATCGGTAAGGCGAATTTGGCGACATTTCGCTTTTCTTCACATGTTGAAGCTATCAATACGCAGCATGGAAAAATTTTATGTATTGTCTGTGGTCGTAGTATAAATAATTAGGACATGCTCATTAAGCCTGTTTACATCTTCTCACACTTATTTACAGAATTAAGTAGGCGACAGTAAGATGGGCTCTCAACCCTGTTCCTGGAGAGCTATGCTCCTGTAAATGTTAAATCAAACCCGTTTGTAACGAACCTGAGTCAGTTTATCAACCAGTTAATTATTAGAATCAGGTGCGCTAGATTAGGGTTGGAGCGAAACATATAGGACGGCAGCTCTCCAGGAACAGGGTTGAGCCCTGCTTTGCTTTAGGCATAAAGTGTGCCTACACATTGAGGTCTGTTTACAAAACATTAAGGACACCTGCTCTTTCCATGACATGGACTGGCTAGGAGTTAACTATGATCCCTTATTGCTGTCACTTGTTCAATCCACTCCAATCAGAGTAGTTGAAGGGGAGTAGACAGGTTAAAGAAGGCTGTTTAAGCCCTGAGACATGGCTTGTGCCATTCAGAGGGTGAATGGGCAAGACCAAAGATTGAAGTGCTGTTAAATGGGGCATGGTAGTAGGTGCCAGGCGCACCGGTTTAAGTGAACTGCAACGCTGCTGGGTTTTTCACAACAGTTTCCTGTGTATCAAGAATGGCCCACCACCCAAAGGACATCCAGCCAACTTGACACAACTGTGGGAAGCATTGGAGTCCACATGGGCCGGCATAATTATGGAATACATTCGACGCCTTGTCGAGTCCCTGTGCCAATGACTTGAGGTTCTGTTCTATGGCATAATCTTATAGCAGCAGCTACTGTACCAGACACTCTGCCGCATCTTCCTACCTGAACCAATCATCTACAGAGGGCATGATTAAACCAGGTGTGTCAAATTAAAAGCAGAAGACCAGCGCTAGGAATGTAGGACCAGGAGGGAAATGGACTAGTCATCTGTTTTGGTGTAAACCTAGCCAGAATGTTACACTGAGTCTTAACTTATGCACAAACATTCTGAAAAGACTGTACAATTTTGGGTCTGTAAAGCATTCTACACTGTTCTCTGATCCATATCACCCTTAAACCATCAGTGTGACAGACAGTATAATTTCAATAATGTTAAACCTTTTCTCCCTCTTCTAGTGATCAGGGCGAAGGTGGTTGGCAAGAAAGCTTTGTCTAACGAGATCAAGTATGACATCCAACAGATCAAGGTATGATCAGCCTTTTTATGAAGTGGTTGTTCCTTCCTGCACTGAACATTGAAGCCCCCTGAACCCCAGTCTGACAGCTGGTCCCAGTTCTCTCCTTTCCCCTGGGCTCCATCCCTTCAGTGTTTGCAGATCTGGGTTGGCATAAACGGTGTAGTTGTGGAGCTTCCACCATATGAAAAGGAGCTTCTGTAGAAATGGCTCATTCCTCTTGCTGGAAAGCACATTATTCAGTTGACGGTCCTACCAGTCCTAGACTATGGTGACATCATCTATGACTGCCATTTCATCAAAGCTTTTAAATGCAGTTCATCATAATGCACATTATTACTGGTGATGGGGGTTTGGTACTCATCACTGTATTCTCTACCAGGAAGTTGGCTGGTTCTTTGTCACGTGTGTGGATAAATTGCCGGATTTTTATTTATAAAGCCCTTTTACTAAAACTCTCACTGTACCTAACATTATTACCCACCTTTAGACATTATAGTTACAGCCTGTCTCAGATCAGGGATGTTTAACTCTGGATATTCCATTTGTCGCTACTGAGTTGGATGAATCTGCCTGAATTATTTTTGCGGAACGATCTTCAAAATATTCTAAATGTGATGTTTAGTTGTCTCTAGGGCGACTCGGAATAATTTGACTGTGCTGCTTACATTTTGTGTGTTTCTGTAATTCGGGGATCTAAAAAATACCTTGGTCTCCGTATGACACCCTGATAAAAAGTAAGGTTAGTTTAATAAATATTTTTTGATCTGCAAACATCAGGCTGTGGGGATGGGGTATAGGGAGGGAATTAGGAACGACTGGCTGAGAGCTGCAGTCGGTTAGGTTCAAAACTGTATATGTAGATGTTTGACAGATCCTTTGTTCTCTCCTTGTGATTGGCTAGATGTTCAAAGGTCCTGACCGGGTTATCCACGCCGTCTTCACTTCATCCTCCCCAGCCTCGTGTGGTGTGACCCTGGAAACCAACAAGGAGTATCTCTTCACGGGTGTGGTTCTCACTACGTCACCAAGTTCATTGCTAGCACCGGTTACACTGCTCAACCTATGCTTGCAGCATCATGGCCTGTTCTAAACTATTGACTTGATCTTGTAAAAGAAATCCAAGTGCTTTAGAAAAAATACTTTATCTTACATTTTTTTTAATTAAACGTTTATTTAACTTGGTAAGTCAGTTAAAAACAAATTCTTGTTTGCAATGACGGCCAAAACCTGACGACGCTGGACCAACTGTGCGCCGCCCTATGGGACTCCCAATCACGTCCGGATGTGATACAGCCTGGCTCTTCAAGTTACACTTAATAATACCTAATGTTATGAATTTAAAAGTTAATGCTTATAAATGTGTACAACTAATGCATCACTTATTTATTATGATAAATTCTAGTGTTCCAGGCTGCATCGGTATGTCTTCCTGCTCCAGGGTAAAGTTACCCCCAGGGACAGATCTAGGATCTGTTTCCACCTCCCCCATTTCTAATCTTAACCATTTGTGGGGGGAAAAAAGAGGAAATGGATCTAAGATCAGCATCTGGGGTTAACTTTTACCCCACAGGTTGTTGACTCACTGTCTTCTCTCTGTCTCCAGGCAGGCTGAATACTGATGGCAGGATGCATTTAGTCATGTGTGACTTTATTCAATACTGGGAGGACTTGAATGGCACACAAAAGAACAGCTTGACTCAACGCTACCAAAGCGGCTGCGATTGCACGGTGTGTGACAGGAATTATAGTCAAGTTACTTTACACCACTTTTGTTAAATGTTTACTTTGTCACATTGGCTAAACACAAGAGCTAGAGTATTGGGGTAATGATCAGTCAGTGATCTGGATCTTTCTCTCTCCCTGCTCTGATCTACAGATCATCCGCTGCTCTTCCCTCCCCTGTCCCGTCAGCGCCCCAGATGAGTGCCTTTGGACAGACTGGTTGTTGGCCGATGGCCAAAGCGGACCCCAGGCCAAGTACTCTGCCTGTCTCAAGGGGCGTGATGGGTCCTGTGCCTGGTACAGGGGGATGGCTCCATCCAAGAAGTAGTTCCTGGATATTGAAGACTCCTTAACTCTACAGGCCATCCACTCACTGCTCAGTGGCTAAATATGCCTGCAATTTAAAAGCTGGTCACTTCTTGTGCAATAAAAATAAACTCCTCAAATATAGTGCTCCAAGTATTCATTTCTTGTGCCATTCATCTGTTTTTAAACTGGAACCAAAGGTGTTATTGAAAATCAAAAGTGATCTCACTGTTTCTGACTAGAACATTTTTCCTGAAATACCATCCTTAAAGCCTGGGACATGTTCAGCTGGGCACAATATTGTAGAATGAATGTTATATACATAGTCTTCCTTGACAAAGAAATGCAGGTGTGGTCCCCTTCTGCACGTTGAATGCATTTTAATGAAATTGCTGAGAACACTCATACTTGCTGACCAAAAGATTGAGTTTTCAGAACATTTATCTTAAGTAGTCACTTTAAATTTGTACTTTAATATTGAACAATTTCTCAGACTCACTACCCACTTGGCAATGTTTTAATTTAACACATTTTGCATTAAAGTAAAATTAATTTTGGATTTAGAAGTTAAATCTTTTACCTAAATCCTTTATTTGATATCTAGACATTGAACTGACATCTGGGCCGAGTGGGTAGACTATATCGATAACCGTTCAGAATATTTTTGAATATAACTAGGTGAGCCAGTTAAGAACAAATTCTTAATTACAGTGACTGCCTAACCCGGACAATGCTGGGCCAATTGTGCGCCACCCAATCGCGGCCGGTTGTGAATCAGCCTGGAATCGAACCAGGGTCTGTAGTGCTGCCTCTAGCACAGATGCAGTGCCTTCAGACCGCTGCGCCACTCGGGAGCCCCAATACATGCATATTCGTCTCCTTTTCAGCACCAATTGGTAATATGCAAATACTCAATTGTATATGTAAGGTTTGGAAAGTTTTTAAAAGTAAACTGGTTTAGACTATATTGGTGAAATAAAAATACTGTTCTGGATTGACCATGTCTAAAAGTAATGGACTATTGTTTCTCTTATTTGAGCTGTTCTTGCAATAATATGGCCTTGGTCTTTAACCAAATAGATATATCTTCTGTATACCACCCCTACCTTGTCACAACACAACTGATTGGCCCAAACACATTAAGAAGGAAAGAAATTACACAAATTAACTTTTAACAAGGCACACTTAATTGAATTGCATTCCAGGCGACTACCTCATGGAGCTGGTTGAGAGAATGCCAAGAGTGTGCAAAGCTGTCATCAAGGCAAAGGGTTGCTACGTTGAAGAATCTCAAATATAAGATATATTTTTATTTGTTTAACACTTTTTTTGGTTACTACATGATTCCATATGTTATTTCATAGTTTTGATCTCTTCACTATTATTCTATAATGTAGAAAATAGTAAAAATAAAGAAAAACCCTTGAATGAGTAGGTGTTCTAAAACATTTGACTAGTAGTGTAGGCCATCTAAATATGTGAAAAGAGGGGCCTTGGGGAATAAACCCCTGCTTTACTGTACTGTGCTCTACTGTACCCTACTCTACTGTTCTCTACTCTACTGTACTGTGCTCTGCTGTACCCTACGGTATTGTGCTCTAAGGCTGTACGTTTGTTTATGTGTAACTCTGTGTTATTGTTTTTGTCGCACTGCTTTGCTTTATCGCAGTTGTAAATGAGAACTTGTTCTCAACTGGCCTACCTGGTTAAATAAAGGTGAAATAAAAATAAAATAAGTAAGGCACTGTGCTGTAACGTTCTCTACTGTTCTCTACTGTACTCTACTGTACTGTGCTCTACTATACTGTACTCTACTATACTATACTGTACCCTACTCTACTGTATTGCACTCTATTGCACTGTACCCTACTCTACTGTACTGTACTGTACCCTACTGTACTGTACTCTACTATACTATACTGTAGCCTACTCTACTGTGCTCTACTATACCCTACTCTACTGTTCTCTACTGTACTGTACTATACTGTGCTCTACTGTACTATACTGTACCCTATTCTACTGTTCTTTACAGTACTATACTGTACCCTAGTCTACTGTTCTCTAGTTGGGTGCTAGGGAATTCAGGTAAATATTTCAAATATGCAGTAAGTGTGTGAATAATATTCTGTGTATTCCTATCGGAAGACATGTGTGCAGAAAGTTTGGTAAAAATAGGATACAAATTAGTCATTTTTTTTAACACCAATTTTCACAACTTCTGCAGAATGACCCATATACTGTTAATATGTAATTAAAAAGTTAAAGGTCCATTAACAGTCTAGCCTATGTCATCACTATGTGTTAATTTCATGAAATTTGAATTAAAGAAGACAATGGTGTAAAGTAACTTTGTAAAAAATACTTTGAAGTACTACTTCAGTATACAGTATTTATACTATTACTCAAGTAGTATTTTACTTGGTTACTTCCATGTTGTATGAAGGTATCTTTACTTTTACTCAATGACAACTGGGTAGCCTACTTTATCTACCACTGGGCCTAGGTAGCCTAGCCAATTAAAGTTAATATAAACCAAAGTTGATCAAGTTCACATTTTCTCTTAACACAAATACATTGGTTCAGGCTATAAATACATAATGTTCCCACTTTGTTTCCCCTGGCCAGATGGGACAGGGCGTATAGAGGCCTACAGTTGATCAGACTGATACTGCAGGTCAGATCACTAATGTTTAGGTGTAGGCTGCTACAACATTTCTCTAAAGAGTTTTTGCTTGTGTCTTTCGGGAGTGAGTTATTTTCTGTTTGCTAAAATAATACCTTATGGAAGTGGAATGCGTGCTCTGCTTTCTATAGACGTGTGCCATGCCTGACCAGCGATTTCTGGGAATCTGATTGGACACAGAGGTGGCAGTGGCACCACAGATTGTTGGGGCCATTTTTTGTCTCCTGATGGTAACCAGGTAACAGTTTGGAACCTAGTTGTAGCAGGGACCTTAATCTTGTGAAAATTGTCCCGTATGGATTGGGCAAAATAAAAATGTTTCTAACAGAAGAACTATAAAAAGGATATGCAAGACATGGTAGCAATTGGAAAGGAACACCAAAGGTGAGGACAAAACAGTTCACCTGACACAAGACTGAATCCAAACATTACACTGTTCAATTTATGTGCATTTTACATTTACTGTGCTATTTACAGCATTTGTCAATAACTACATCTGAAAATACTGTAAACATTCAGTAACATAAATAAGAATATTCATTCACAATTTGGATTAGCTGCAAGATAAGAAAAAACGATTACAAGGGTTTGAGTGAAAGGTCCAACTGGTGTCTCCAAGTGGCAACAGAACTCTCCAAACTGTAAAACGTTACTAAATAATTTCAATGCTCTATTATGACTCAAGGAAAGAGCCTTAAACTATCATGTGCTTTTTTGAGCGCTCTTAGCTTTGCCATTGAGGAACTGAATCAAGCACACTTGTAGTTTCCAATCCCAAAACATTCCATTATAAATCGCAATCTGGGTTAGGTGGGTGGGCATCATTTGAAAGGTATTCTATTGCCAACAAGGCAGTGTTAGCCCAGCTAGCACATAACGTTCTGAGAACCATTTGATTCTTAGAGCTTGGTGTGAGTGAGGTCGTCCTATGGCTATTTTGCATAAAATCTTCCCACAATGCAGGCCCATCATTAAGGGTGGCCCTTAAGTGTTCTCGTCCACCGTACCTTACTTCCTTGCCTGTCCAAATAAAATATTAAAATATTGATAATTTATTTGACAGAGATGCATGCAGATAGAAAGATGTATCTGATGTTGTCTGGACAAAAATAGTATGGCATGTCATACTATTTCTGGCCAGACAGCATCAGATACATGGGTCACATACAGTAAGACAGAGTGGCGCTGTTTTGCTCACACAGATGTTTTCTATGGTACGATAGATTCAGCAGAGAGGAAGAGAAGAAGTGAGAGGACACACTCTCGCAAAAAGATCTGTGCAGAATGAGCACAATGCGTTTCTATGGGCAGTATATGTAGACCTAAGCTTGTCGCATGCCTTCCTGACTTTGGAACGACTCCCATTGTTAGGGCGGAGACATGAGCATCTCGTCATTATAACAGATATCTGGTTTCAGTGCAGTTGCGAATTGGAAAGGAAAGTTGGTGGGTGCACAGAGCACTTGCTGGATTCCGCTAAAGTAAATGTATGTTTTGCCAAAATTATATAATTACACCTGTCTAAATAAAATAATTCAAAATACTTCACCAGAGACCATGACTTAACCATAGAGTATCATTAGCTTCTTAAAAAAAAAATATCTCTGCATTGTTTCAAATTACAAGTGCGTAGGCCATGCCTATTTTATTGGGAAGACCGAAATTGTGTTAGCACGCGTGGCAATAGAAATACTTGATTATTGATTTGTGGCTGTCAGTGAAAAGCAACTAAAATATGTGTTTTGAGTATAATTTAAAATATTGAGATGAAGAAGGGGAGGGGTGTGTGGCGAAGATATGGCGCGATTCAGTCCAGAATGCATGCACTCAGTTCTCCAGAATGTGCTCAGCTCTCCCAACAATTCTTGCACATTCATTGTTTCATTGTGTGAATTGTTTGCCCTTTGTTAATTTTGATAAATTCTCCATTACATATGTACCAGTAGGCCCAGTAATTGTACTGTTAATACCCATCGTTTGGTTACATAGATTTATGTTAATGCAGGTATTAATTACATTCATTTACCGTTCTCAATCTCCGAGTGGAAACATTATTTGCAGAGTTCAACCTGCTACACTTTATTTCATAACCATCATTTACGAGTTTTGTCATTTTTTTCATTTACCTTTGTTAGGAGCGCTCCGTGTGCGCAATGAGCATGTGTCTGGTTTCTCTGTCCAGATAATGTTGAGTGAGCGCGCACCTGAGCGTGCATAAAAGTAAGCCTAAATGACCTGCTGTGGGCAAATGTAGGAAAGTGCCCATTAGGGGATATCGGAATTCTGATTGTCTTAACTCACCACGTCCACCACTAATAAGCTGAGCTTCTCAGTATTTGTTTCTTCACCTCACACAGTAGACCTGAGTCAACGAAGCCTGTTTTTAAAAAAAACATCCATTACAAATAATAATAGTTCCTCACAGTATTTGAAAAATCTTTCCAACACCCGATAATCACAAAGCCTCGATGTGAAAGAGCAAAATATCATGATCTGATTATCCCATATCTCCAGTGGAAACGAAATTTAAAAAAAGCTGTCTGTCCCGAGCTCACTGGTTCAGAATAGGTTTATTCTAGTTGATACAATGTTGACAGTTCACTAGGAACAGCTTCGGCCCAGACCCAGTTGATTGATTTGATAGCTTACAATGTTGCAGTTAACCAGCGATGGCTCAAGACAGATAGAAAGGGGGGCAGACAGGCAGAGAAGATAGATTAATGTGATTGAAAGAACCTGCATTTTCATCAGGATATTTTCTTCTGTTTTTATTTGTTGGGTTTAGGATTATGTATTTGACTTAGTTGAAGACTGTATAGGCCTAATTCTGCATTGGCCTATAGGCTATCTCTGAGTTCCATGCGTTAATTTATTTAGCGACCAATGCATGGATCACGGTGTATCAATGTGTCCATATGGCAGAGGCTGGTACTCTTGCATTAGGTGAATTTTAATTCTGAGTTTTATGATTAACCAAGTAAAAAACATTGAGAAAAACAAAAAGGTTATTATTGAAATGAAACTGTTCAACGGAATGCTGTTATAAAAATAATCAACTGGTCGGCAGATCGGTAGAAATAGTAGGATAAATTGTAAGCTCCCCAAAATTGAAACTGACGAGCGGCCTATGGTCTTTACTCTTACACCCATTAAAAATGTGTGCCTGCATATAGAAATCAAATGCCCTTCCAACTGATTCCTTCTAGCGCTGGCCCTGCCACAACTTTATGGGAATGGTGCAGGATACCCAGCTAGCACATAACGTTCTGAGAACCATATGTTTCTTAGGTGGGAATTTCAGTACTTCTGCATAACGTTTCCTACAGGTTTGCTCATGGTTCTATTTAAAGTAATGTTCTCCGATTGTTCAGGGAACATTAAGAAACAACGTTCTTCTGTGGGAATTGTAGTACTTCAACATAACATTTCCTACAGGTTTCCTCATGGTTCTATATAAAGTCATGTTCTCAGCACATTTAGAAAACTTTCTATAAAAACCACAAGAAAACATTGGTAACGCTCAAAGAACGTTCTAAGAATGTTATTTAAAAACATATACATTCTGTTCTCAGCGTCAACAAAACTTTATCTATCCTGTGTGTGTGTTCAGGTGTATTGCCCGCACCCACTAATTGTCCACACCTGATCCCCCTTTGAAATGGGGTCTGTTTGAATATACTAAAATGAACGGCTTTGTATGAGTTAAAAATACATGGAATGCTAGCTCCATCTTGGTGATGCAGTGGACTAATTCCATGGATAGAGAACAGAGCATGTGAGCGGAGCTGGAGCGTTCTCAAATCTGACTGAAGCGCAGAGCAAGTTGCCCAAAGGCTGGAGCATCGGCCTTCTCGCCGCCTACAATTTCGCTCCAGTACCACTCCAGTACCGCTCACTTCACGAGCTCAGTGCATGCCTGGCCCAGCATGCATTTGTAGGCTACTTGTGTGCTGCTTTAGCCCCTTGCTTTAGCTACTGTCATGGAGTTCACTAAATATTTTCATAAAGAAACACAAAGGTGTGAAATCAAGGTGACTTACAAAGATGAGGACCAAGAGCAAGAGAGGGAGTGTGGTGATGTAGTGTCCACAACTAAAGAAGAGAGGGAGTGTGGTGATGTAGTGTCCACAACTAAAGAAGAGAGGGAGTGTGGTGATGTAGTGTCCACAACTAAAGAAGAGAGGGAGTGAGGTGATGTAGTGTCCTTCAACTAAAGAAGAGAGGGAGTGTGGTGATGTAGTGTCCACAACTAAAGAAGAGAGGGAGTGTGGTGATGTAGTGTCCACTACTAAAGAAGAGAGGGAGTGTGGTGATGTAGTGTCCACAACTAAAGAAGAGAGGGAGTGTGGTGATGTAGTGTCCACAACTAAAGAAGAGAGGGAGTGTGGTGATGTAGTGTCCACAATTAAAGAAGAGAGGGAGTGTGGTGATGTAGTGTCCACAACTAAAGAAGAGAGGGAGTGTGGTGATGTAGTGTCCACAACTAAAGAAGAGAGGGAGTGTGGTGATGTAGTGTCCACAACTAAAGAAGAGAGGGAGTGCGGTGATGTAGTGTCCACAACTAAAGAATCATTGTGAAATCTGAAAAGACATCCCGAAAGCATGATGGTGTACTATGTGCACATTCTAACAGAAAGGAATGGGGAGCTAGCTAAGTGTGTCATTATAGCAAAGTATTTATAAACTAAAAATAAGATCTCTTAAAAGTTTTGTTAATTTTTGTTCTATTATCTTTACTATAGGCTATCACTGATTTTGGCCCAATAGACCTGACATGTTACCTCTTTCAAGGAGCTTTCCATTTTGATAGGGTTATTTTACCATAAAATCTTCAGGCCAACCTATAAAATAAAAGTTTAAAAAATCTGCATCCCTGCCCAGCCTGGCAAGAGTGGCCCAATAGGTGTTTAGCATCCTCAGTGGCTCTGCAAGGTCTGAGAGGATGTTCTCCACTGCTGGCCTGCTCTACAGGCACCATCACATGAGCCTGAAGCCACAGACTCTGGCCAAACTCGTGTTTCTAAAAGTGAATTCAAAGGCACTGAGCCTAATAAAGCATCTTTTGTTTAATTTGTATTTAATTCTAATAATTCCTGTCTGTCTCCTGACCTATTTAGAGTGTTTATATGCTGTTTAATATGACATGTGGCCTATTTGAAATGATGAGTGCTTCTTACAGTCACCTTTTCATGTTGTTTACTAAAATACTTTTCATTCAAATCATATGGTTTGGTGTCGATACTTCAAAACCAAATAATAGGTCCAGGTGGTCGTTCAAAATAAATGTTTTTTTGTGATTTTAATGAATGGAGCGAATTTGTAACTGCAGTTTTTTGTCCTGTGAGGAGTGTTTTTTAGCACTCAATTCCACTCACGTGCCCTGATAGAGAACAGAAGATGCCACATTGAAAAATAAATGTGTTTGTATGATTAATGCCCAAGCAAATTAATTTCCCTGTGTCCTTTCTGTGCTTGGTTCAACAGTTAACCCAAACTAAGCTAGCAGTGATTTTAAAAATCGGATGGAAACATGTTCTCAGAATGTTCATTAATTACCTTCAAATAACCTAACATTTGCGTTCTCAGAACGTTAATAAAACCTCCCAGGGCAAATGTTCTCAGAACCTCCCTGCAACCTAAAAAAATCGAATTCCCAGAACAGGTGAAATGTTCACTAACGTTCTCAGACCGTAAAAATGTTTTTTTTATTATAAAAAAAAAAAAGTAACGTCAGGAAACATATGGTTTCGTTTCCAGAACCAATGGGAAACCAAAAACTTACATTCCCACAACTTCCAAGGAACCAAATGTGCTAGCTGGGAGGCTTTCAAAGGGCACTTCAGACAAACAGATTGCAATTTTGGTGCGCATAGAATGGAGTCTTGAGTACATTCAAGTGCGTGTTCCATGGAAAATCTTCTGTTCAGGACAACCCAGGGCATAATGCATGTCACCCTAGTAACTGTGGATTAAACATAGAGCTCATGAACGTTGACACTGTAAATGACATGAGTTTTCAAATATGGAAATGTGAAGTGCACATTCGGATTCAAGGTGTGTGGTTTGCTTGTATGACATCAAAGCGGTATTTATTATGATCCTCAAGGCCTCATCTTCCAGAACACATCGACTCCTCTCGATTTAAAGCGTTTCCCTCACTCATACAATATGAATGAAAAAGGAAACCGCACACTGCTCTTGATAGTATCACTGATCTTTAATAAGCTTACGTATCGGCCTCACGGCCTTCGTCAGAGCTTTTGTGATTAAAAATAAATTAGCACCCTTATGTAGACCTAGCCCCACCCACATCCGTTCCACGCATAGAAAGGTGTTGGAATCGAAGGAAAAACAAACAAGTGCTACCAAATATAACAATATGCATTTCATAAATATTCGAATAAAGTGTTTAAATAAGACGTATTAAACACGTCTGTAAAACCGCAATGAGGACATAGCAAGTTTACATTAATCAGTGGGTACATCGTACGAAAAACATCAGAGTAATCTTAAATAGGGACATAATTCATGTTCAAATTCACCACATAACATACATAGGCATTTCACCATTAAGTCCTTTAGGAAATCATGTCTGGAGGGTGAAAATCCCAAAACATTCTCTTTTACTCAGAGTGTTATTAATATCACCTCCCCTGTCTGATATCTTAACTTTCTCTATGCCACAAAATCTAAAGGTGGAAATGTCATGCTTTAGGTCATTAAAATGTACTGCGACTGGATAATCCCTGTCGTTTCTCCTGATTGAACATTTATGTTCACTAATTCTCTGTTTGAGAGAACGAGAGGTTTTACCGACATAGCAGAGCCCACATGGGCATTTAATAATGTAAATAACATGGGTGGTGGAACACGTAATAATGTCATTTATTTGGAACCGTTTTCCTGTGTGTGGGTGGCAGAAATATTCACACTTCATCATATTGTTGCACTGTGCGCATCCTCTGCATTTATAGCTACCATTTGGAAGAGGGTGTAAAAGAGCCCGGCTGATTTTCTTTTGTGGCTGGCAGTTGGCATGAACCAATTTATAGCGTAAATTGCGACCTCTCCTATACACAATAGGTGGTGGATTTTTAAATTCAGCCGGAAAACCTGGGTCCGATGATAAAATATGCCAGTGTTTCTTGATCACATCTCCCACTTTTCGCGAGTTCAAAGTATATGTGGTTGTGAACATTACGGAGTGTACTTTAGCTTTAGCGGGTCTTTTTTGTAGCAGTTCATCTCGTGCCTCTTCTTAGAAACCGAATGCGCATCTCCGCTGCTTTTTCTAGATAATGCTCTGTGGAGGGGCATATACGGTGCAGTCTGAAATACTGGCTTCTAGGAAGTCCTATTTTTAATGGCTCAGGATGGAAGCTGTCCCCCTGTAATATAGTATTTCTGTCCGTTTCTTTTCTATACAGAGTTGTAAACAGGGTTCCATTTGATTTCTCAATCCACACATCGAGGTAACGAACACGTTGAGTGTCACATTCAATAGTGAATTTGAGATTGGGGTCAATGTCATTGAGTAGTGCCATACTATCTGACAGCTCTTTTTCCGTTCCTTCCCATATGCAAAAAATGTCGTCAATATATCGATACCACTTCAGGACTTTATTCAAAAATTGATTCTCGTTTTCATTATTAACAAAACGTATTAATTATTAACATAAAAAGACCCACATAGAGGTTAGCATAGCTTGGAGCGAATGTGGAGCCCATCGATGTTCCATTCGTTTGGAGGTAGTATTCATCACCAAACCTCACTCATAAAATAACAAATGTGCAAAAGTAGCCCAATTAGCGGGGGATGGGGCATCTTCTTGTTGTACACGGTGCTCATGACCATGCTAGTTTTCTGTTCTACCTGATAATGAATTGCATCCACCTGGTGTCCCTGGTCAAAATCAGTCCCTGATTAAAGAGGAACAATTAAAAAATGCAGTGGCACTGGCTTCACGTCGAGGTCCAGAGTTGAGTTTGAGGGGCCTAGGGCAAGTGAACTGACCTGAGCAGTCGGGCAAGTTGAGCCTGCTTGAAAGTTACTCTAGGTGTTTTAAAAAAGGAATTCAAATAGAGCATATCCTAAAACGGATATTTCTGGTTCATCACCATTGTTTAGGCGAAAGACAGACAATTTATGGAATTTATGGCAACCGTGCAAGTTGAGCCTGCTCTGTGGATGTCCCGTTAAACAGTGTATTTTTTTCCAATGCAGTTGCTATGGTTCTGGATTAATAGAACGCTCAGCCTACCACTGGCTTGGTTCTGACTGTGGGAGGAGCTCACAGCCGGCAATAAAACGGGCTGATTTACAGCGAAGGGAGAACAGATTTCTAGGTGTTTGTCTGTCTGGGAACATCTTTGAATGTTCTAGTGTAGTTTACAATACGACTGTTCTTTAGCTTCTGGAGTAAACATTTTATCTTACGCTATAGATATATTTTCCAAAATGACTTGGTCTGTAAGCAGTTGTTTCATCACTCTGGTCGTTTTGTTCCTTTGGCGGATCGAAGACATTGCAGAAGCTTGCAAATGCGCTCCTGTGCATCTTCAACAGGCTTTTTGCAGCGCAGACGTCGGTAAGGCAACTTTGGCAATATTTCTGACTTCTCAGGTTCTCAACTCCGGTCCTCGAGTTACTCCAACGGTACACATTTTTATTGTAACCCTGGACAAGAGCACCTGATTCAACTAATCATCAGGCCCTCAATGAGTTGAATCAGGTGTTTTTGTCCGGGGACACAACAAAATATGTGCTGTTGTGTGTACTCGACGGCTGGAGTTGGCAACCACTGGGCTACTACACTGTATCAATGCGCAACATGCAAACATTTGAAGAATTCTGTGGTCGTTCTAATAATAATAATAACCATGACATAAACATGATCATTGTATTTACATAAGTAGGCAACAGTAAGATGGGCTACAGCCAGGGCTCTCCAACCCTGTTCCCGGAGAGCTGCCATCCTGTAGGTTTTTGAGCCAACCCTAATCTGCACACCTGATTCTAATAATTAGCTGGTTGATGAACTGAATCAGGTTCGTTACAACTGGGTTTGGATTGAAAACCTGCAGGAGGGTAGCTCTCCAGGAACAGGGTTGGAGAGCCCTGGCTGAGACCTCTGCTACACCAAGTGTTATTTGCCTCTAGGCCTACACATAATGCCTACAGTGTATGTATATAGACCAAAATTAAGTTAATATGTTATCTTCCTACATTTAACCCAAGGCACTCAGTTGTAGTGTAGACTTTGTAGTGTATACTATTTTATTTATATCAAATAGTGGTAAGCTACAGATGCCATATCTTAATTTGAGCCAGTTTCACACATCAGGCAAATAATCCTGGAGCAATGTGTATTGTTATGCGGCGTATAATGAATGGATTTTTTTGTTGTAGGGTTTGATATATTCTTCATTGGGGCAAATCAAGTCTGGCATTTAAGTGGAAATGAATAACTTTAGTTGGCTTTTTAAACCTTGAATACACTACAAGTTTGCAGTTCCTGCAACGGGATGATTAAATTAAGATTTGGCAATTGTATATTACTATTATTGGTCAGTTAATTTCTTATGTGCTCCTTAAAAGGAATGTTCTCAACCTGAATTGTACTTGAATTAAGGAAACACATATATTCTGCACAACCGTGGGCTGTGGCTCCATCTTGAGGTCTGAAACATCTGCCACATGATGTTTTTAGAGTAATGTCCCATAGTTGGTACAGCTCTTAGTAAAAACCTTTTCTACTGTAGTTTCATTAGTTCAGGATGGCTGCAAAACCAACTGTAGTTCCAGTGATGAAGCAACAAGTACATCTATGTGGTGTACTGGTCCTAATGATGATGATAGACAGCTGTGGAATAGAGGGAACTTAACATTACAGGAGTAGTTCATCGGTTTGGCAAGGATTAATCGCTTGAATATCTTCTGAATCAGACTGAAGTGAAGAGGTTGTTGCTGTCAGCACCTTCTACCCAGACAGGTGGGCAGAGGAGGAGCATGTGTCATAAGGTCTGTGTGCCTGTGAAGGCGCTTCAGCAGGCCAGGAATATTCCCCTCTGATTACAGCTGATGGGACGCTCATGTGCCCCAGCACCTGGTTGGCACCTGAACATCTGCAGACCAGACAGGGCAGCATGGTTAAACCAGGCGTGTTGAATTAAAGACAGGGCAGATTAGTTAAACCAGGCATGTTGAATTAGACAGGGCAGCATAGTTAAACCAGGCGTGTTGAATTAAAAGCAGACGACCAGAGCTAGAAATCTAGGATCTGGAGGGAAAATGGACTCGTCTGTTTAGCCCAAACAGTGTGAACTTATGCGCAAACATTTTTAAGACTGTAATGTCTTGGGTCTGTGTCGCTTTCTACGTTCTCTTAGATCTCATAACACCCTTAAATTGTCAGTGTCTTAATGACCATTAAAAGGAAAATAGATTGTCAGTTAAACCACGTTTCTCTCTTCCAGTGATCAGGGCAAAGGTGGTTGGAGTGGAAGTTGTGTCTGGTAACACCAAGTATGACATCCAACAGATCAAGGTATGATCAGCCTTTTTATGAAGTGGTTGTTCCTTCCTGCACTGAAACATTGAAGCCACCTGAACCCCAGTCTGACAGATGGTCCCAGTTCTCTCCTTTCCCCTGGGCTCCATCCCTTCAGTGTTTGCAGATCTGGGTTGGCATAAACGGTGTAGTTGTGGAGCTTCCACCATATGAAAAGGAGCTTCAGTAGAAATGGCTCATGCCTCTTGCTGGAAAGCACATTATTCAGTTGACGGTCCTACCAGTCCTAGACTATGGTGACATCATCTATGACTGCAGCTGCCATTTCATCAAAGCTTTTAAATGCAGTTCATCATAATGCACTTTATTACTGGTGATGGGGGTTTGGTTCTCATCACTGTATTCTCTACCAGGAAGTTGGCTGACTCTTTGTCACGTTGGTGGATAAATTGCCAGATTTTTATTTATAAAGCCCTTTTACTAAAACTCTCACTGTACCTAACATTATTACCCACCTTTAGACATTATAGTTACAGCCTGTCTCAGATCAGGGATGTTTAACTCTGGATATTCCATTGGTCGCTACTGAGTTGGATGAATCTGCCTGAAATATTTTTGCCGAACGATCTTCAAAATGTTCTAAATGTGACGTTTATTTGCCTTTAGGGCGACTCAGAATTGATTTTGACTGTTCTGCTTACATTTTGTGTGTTTCTGAAATTCGGGGATCTAAAAAAAAAAATTACACCCTGATAAAAAATGAAGGTTAGATGAAGCAATGTTTTTGATCTACAAACATCAGGATGGGGAATAGGGAGGGAATTAGGAACGACTGCCAGTGCCTGAGAGCTGCAGTCGGTTAGGTTCAAAACTGTATATGTAGATGTTTGACAGATCCTTTGTTCTCTCTTTGTGATTGGCTAGATGTTCAAAGGTCCTGACCGGGTTATCCACGCCGTCTTCACTTCATCCTCTTCAGCCTTGTGTGGTGTGACCCTGGAAACCAACAAGGAGTATCTCTTCACGGGTGTGGTTCTCACTACGTCACCCAAGTTCATTGCTAGCGCCGGTTACACTGCTCAACCTGTGCTTGCAGCATCATGGCCTGTTCTAAACTATTGACTTCATCTCGTACAAGAAATCAAGTGCTTTAGAAAAAATACTTTACTTTTTTTTTTAACCTTTATTTATCTTGGTAAGTCAGTTAAACAAATTCTTGTTTGCAATGACGGCCAAACCCTGACGACGCTGGGCCAACTGTGCGCCGCCCTATGGGACTCCCAATCACGTCCGGATGTGATACAGCCTGGCTCTTCAAGTTACACTTTATAATACCTAATGTTATGAATTTAAATGTTTAATGCTTATAAATGTTTACAACTAATGCATCACTTATTTATTATGATAAATTCTAGTGTTCCAGGCTGCATCGGTATGTCTTCCTGCTCCAGGGTAAAGTTACCCCCAGGGACAGATCTAGGATCTGTTTCCCCCTCCCCCATTTCTAATCTTAACCATTTGTGGGGAAAAAGAGGAAATGGATCTAAGATCAGCATCTGGGGTTAACTTCTACCCCACAGGTTGTTGACTCACTGTCTTCTCTCTGTCTCCAGGCAGGATGAGTACTGATGGCAGTATGCATTTAGTCATGTGTGACTTTATTCAGTATTGGGAGGACTTGAATGGCACACAAAAGAAGAGCTTGACTCGACGCTACCAAAGCGGCTGCGATTGCACGGTGTGTGTGACAGGAATTATAGTCAAATTACTTTACACCACTTTTGTTAAATGTTTACTTTGTCACATTGGCTAAATACAAGAGCTAGATTATTGGGGTAATGATCAGTCAGTGATCTGGATCTTTCTCTCTCCCTGCTCTGATCTACAGATCATCCGCTGCTCTTCCCTCCCCTGTCCCGTCAGCGCCCCAGATGAGTGCCTTTGGACAGACTGGTTGTTGGCCGATGGCCAAAGCGGACCCCAGGCCAAGTACTCTGCCTGTCTCAAGATGCGTGATTGGTCCTGTGCCTGGTACAGGATGGCTCCATCCAAGAAGTAGTTCCTGGATATTGAAGACTCCTAAACTCTACAGGCCTTCCACTCACTGCTCAGTGGCTAAATATGCCTGCAATTTAAAAGCTGGTCACTTCTTGTGCAATAGAAATAAACTACTCCTCAAATATAGTGCTCTAAGTATTCATTTCTTGTGCCATTCATCTGTTTTTAAACTGGAACCAAAGGTGTTATTGAAAATCAAAAGTGATCTCTCTGTTGTTTCTGACTAGAACATTTTTCCTGAAATACCATCCTAAAGCCTGGGGCATGTTCAGCTAGGCACAATATTGTAGAATGAATGTTATATACATAGTCTTCCATGACAAAGAAATGCAGGTGTGGTCCCCTTCTGCACGTTGAATGCATTTTAATGAAATTGCTGAGAACACTCACACTTGCTGACCAAAAGATTGTCTGAGTTTTCAGAACATTTATCTTAAATCGTCTCTTTAAATTGTTCTATATTTTCTCGGACTCACTACCCACTGGGCAATGTCTTTGAAAACTTTTAGCTTCAAAGTGAAACTCATTTTGGATTTATGAAGTTAAATCTTTTACCTAAATCCTTTATTTGATATTTAGACGTTGAACTGACATCTGTGCCGAGTGGGTAGACTACATGGATAACCGTTCAGAATGTTTTTGAAAGCTTTGTAATGTATTTAACTAGGTGAGCCAGTTAAGAACACATTCTTAATTACAATGATGGCCTAACCCGGACAATGCTGGGCCAATTGTGCACCACCCAATCACGGCCAGTTGTGAATCAGGACTAGGTCTGTAGTGACTCCTCTAGCACAGATGCAGTGCCTTTAGACCGCTGTGCCACTTGTCCCAATACATGCATATTCGTCAACTTTTCAGCACCAATTGGTAATATGCAAATACTCAATTGTATATTTAAGGTTTGGAAAGTTTTTAATAGTAAACTGGTTTAGACTATATTAGTGAGAAATAAAGTGTTCTGGATTGACTGACCATGTCTAAAAGTAATGGACTATCGTTTCTCTTATTTGAGCTGTCCTTGCAATAATATGGACTTGGTCTTTTACCAAATAGATATCTTCTGTATACCACCCCTACCTTGTCACAACACAACTGATTGGCTCAAACGCATTGATGGAAAGAAATTCCACAATTTAACTTTTTAGGCACACCTGTTAATTGAAATACTTTCCAGGTGACTACCTCATGAAGCTGGTTGAGAGAATGCCAAGAGTGTGCAAAGCTGTCATCAAGGCAAAGGGTGGCTACTTCGAAGGATCTCAAATATATTTGTTTAATGCTTTTTTTGGTTACTACATGATTCCATATGTGCTATTTCATAGTTTTGATGTCTTCACTATTCTACAATGTAGAAAATAGTAAAAATAAAGAAAAACCCTGGAATTAGTAGGTGTGTCCAAACTTGACTGGTACTGTACATCTGTCCAAATGAAAGATAGCCAGCTATATGTTAACTCAAAATTGTCCAAACCGAAACGGTCACACCTGCAACAGTTGACACCATAGATATATATATATATATATATATATATATATATATACTGAGTATACCAAACATTATGAACACCTTCCTAATTTTGATTTGCACCCCCCTTTTTCCCCCCTCAGAACAGCCTCAATTCATGTGGGCTTGGACTCTCCTAGGTGTCAAAAGCGTTCCACAGGGATGCTGGCCCATGTTGACTCCAATGCTTCCCACAGTTGTCAAGTTGACTGGGTGTCTTTTGGGAGGTGGACCATTCTTGATGCACACGGGAAACTGTTGAGCATTAAAAACCCAGGAGTGTTGCAGTTCTTGACACAAACCGGTGCGCCTGGCCCCTACTACCATACCCAGTGTAGAGTATTGAGATGCATAGGCAGCAGGGGGGGGTTCCAACCCTCCAAGAGCCCAAACATTGAAATGTATTCTGTTCATTCTTATGCACAATGCTATGTTCCTGTGCTAATCGAATTAGGAAACTGACGATGTCTTGCAAACTGGTTGTTATACAATTGCCATATTCAGCCAGTTGGATTATTATTTTATTAGCACAGGAGTGGTAAAAGTGCCTCACTGGGTTGAATTCACTATAACTGCTTTATTCAATTGAATGGCTTATCTGCTTATCTTACTACGGACAAAAATATTAAATTTCTCTGCAACGTAGATGGTAAACCTGGTTGCTTTGGTTCACAGTGCAGGTTAGTGTTTCTCGTCAATCTTGTACTGGAGTCCACATTGCAGATGGACACAGGCATAAAATCTGATTTTAAACTTCACTTTCACCATACTGCTAACCTTAAGACAAAAATGCAAATTTTCCTTAATTAATTGTTATAATTTGGATTGTGCAGCTGGCCTCAGGGGAAATGGCCCAGGTCTGCCTCCAGGACAAGACTCATGACAAACATCAACCTGTTCAGTGTAATGTTTACAGTGGGTATTCACCACTCCTTGGATTTTTTTCACATTTTGTTAGCGGGATTGAAATAGATTTAAAAAAAATTGGGATCCCAAAAAATGCAGACAAATGAACAAAAAATAGTTGTACAGTATTAACCGCCTTTTAGGCAAGCCTAAATTAGGTTAAGGAAAAGCATTTGGCTTAATAAATCACATAAATGACATGGACTGAAATAGTAGTTTACATGATTTTTGAGTGACTACCCTTCCTCTGTTCCTCAAAGACCAGGGAGCTTTTTGAAAGGCTTATAAAGAAGGGCAGTGATTGGTAGATGGGAAACAAAGTTAACAATTATGCTGTGGATTATGTATAACACCACCCAGACATAAAAGATAGTCGTCTTTCTGAACTGAGCTGCAGGACAGGAAGGAAACTGCTCAGGGGTGTCACCACGAGGCCATTTGGGGATTTTAAAATGGCTACGGACTTCAATGGCTGTGATGGGAGAAAACTGAGGATGGATCAACATCGTAGTGACTCTACAATAATGACCTAAATGACAGTGAAAATAAAATTATTCCAAAACATGCATCTTGTATGCAACAAGGCACTAAAGTAATACTGCAAAAAACATCTTGAATGAATAGACTTTTTGGTTTAAATGCAATACATTATGTTTGGGACAAATCCAACAACATATCACTGAGTAACTGCCTCCTTATTTTCAAGCATGGGGTGGCTGCATCAGGGTATGTGTATCCTTGACCTTGGCAAAGACTGGGGAGTTTTTCAGGATAAAAAGATACAGGATGGAGCTAAGCACAGGCAAAATCCTAAAGGAAAACCTGCTTCAGTCTGCTTACACCAGACACTGGGAGAGGAATGCACCTTTCAGAAATACAATAATCTACAAAGTTCCTGGCTGGTCACGTTAGTTTTGACTGAAATGTCCTTGAAAATTGCTGTCGAGCCATGATCCCCAACACTTTGACAGAGCTTGAAGATTTCTGAAAAGAATATTGGGCAAATATTGCCCAAACCAGGTGTGCAAAGCTGTTAGAGACTTAGGGCTCTATTCAATCAGATCCTCTTCAGCCAACATCTGCATAGCAGTTGTTTTGGCGGTGTCTGAGGTGGAACCGTGTTAGAGCTGTCAAATCCACAAGCAGCTCCTGGAATTATAGCTGAAACAGATATTGCCGTTGACTGCACAGAGTTGCATTAAGAGAAAACCCATGCAATCTTGTTTAAAAGTATGAACCACCCCAAAATAGCTCACTATAAAGAACACGTTGCCTATAAAAAAACGATATTACTACCATTATTACTGCCATCACTACCAATACTACTACTACACAATAAATACTTCTAGACTAACAAGCACACCACATTTACTTCAGTAAATGTCCTTATCTAGTTTTTTTAATACATTTCATAGGTGACCTGATTAGACAGACTCTGTTCTCATTATGGCCCATATAAAACCGTTTTGCAACTGATTAATCATGGTCATACCCTACACAGAGATTGATAAGGTCTGAAAGGGACTTTCCCATCGGCCAAGCCTGCAGTCTTTCTTGGTTAACTGTTGATTTTGGTAACTTGCCTGAAAGTTGTTGTTTACACACAGAAATGCCACAACTTGTCGGTCTCTTAATTAAACAACAGGAAAGAAGCTGACAAATCTATTTTTCTCACAATGTGTAGCACTACCTAGCATGCTTGCTAGTTTGTTATCACCCACATGAGGGCGAAGCTGGTGTGGTTAGGCTGGTTAGTTACCGCTAAATAGTGTATCTCGGCCGAAGTAATAGGATAAATGTGTCTCAGCTCTGCTTGCCCTGACTAAAAGTTACACTTCCAGTGTAGCAGGCTTTAAAATAAAACGTATTTTGTGACGCCCCTACTGGAATTCTTTGCAGTTTGGTTGTTTTCTGTAAAAAATTCCCTGCCTAATGGGACAACAACAGAGCAGGCTAAACTTGCCTAGCTACCATAAATGCCATAAATTGTCCATCGTTCACTTAAAAATGGGTATAAACCAGAAAGATCAGTTTTAGGCTATGCCTACTGGAATTCCTTACAATTGTGTGGTTTTCTGTAGAAAAAAACACTTGAGTCAACTCTAACCCTGTTTGCCTTAAAGTCCCTGCATCAGCTGTTGGACCAACAGGCTCTGAGGCAGCTTCTACCCCCAAGTCATAAAACTGCTTCATAGGCATAAGACTACTAAATAGTAAATTAATTGGTGACTCGGACTACATGCATTGACCCTATCTTACAATTACTATATGCACACCCACACGACTCTACAGTAAATACACAGTACATACTGTACACGCACACTGAACGTACACTCTCGCACAAAATCCACACATATTGACATACACTACACACACACACACTTTTACACTCATCATATGCTGCTGCTACTCTGCTCTTTATTTGACTATTATTATTATTATCTATGCTGATGCCTAGTCACATTACCCTGTCTTCATGTATGTACATAAATACCTCGTACCTCTGCACATTGATCTGGTACTAGTACCCCTGTATATAGCTCCATTCTTGTGTATTTTCTTCCTTTTGTGTTACTATTTTCATAATAATTGTTTTACTCTGTTTTGTTGGGAAGGGCTCGTAAGCAAGCATTTCACGGTAAAATTGATCCCCGTTGTATTCAGCTCATGTGACGAATAACATTTGATTTGACTTGAAATGAATAGGAGTGTCTCACGCTCGGCAAAAGTATTTAGTATTTAGAGTATTTAGCAGCTCCTCTTCCTGGGGTCCAAACAGGAACAAAACAATTACATCACAACAAAACAACACCCTACATCATAAATAAACCAATACATCATACAATACATTATTACGTTATTACTCTAATATTACACATTTACAATATAAAATGTACAATACTACAATCTTAGTGTGTGTGTGTGAGAGAGAGTGTGTGTGCATGTGTGTCCTCAAAGCATGTCAATACCTCTCACAAAGACAAGTTGTGATGCAGTCAATCTCTCCTCTACTTTGAGCCAGGAGAGATTGACATGCACGTTATTTATATTAGCCCTCTGTGTACATTTAAGGGCCAGCCATACTGCTCTGTTCTGGGCCAACTGTAATTTGCCTATGTCCTTCTTTGTAAACTTGAGCATATCACTGGGCAGTAGTCCAGGTGTGATAAAACTAGGGCCTGTAGGACTTGTTTTGTTGATGTGATATCAAGAAAGCAGAGTACCCCTTTATCAAGGTCAGACCTCTCCCCATCTAGCTACTGTTGCATCAATATGTTTTGACCATTTCAAATTTCAATCTATGGTTACACCAAGCAGTTTAGACTCCTCAACTTGCTCAATTGCCACATTATTCATGACAAGATTTAGATGAGGTTTAGGGTTTTAGATGAGGTTTAGGGTTTTAGATGAGGTTCAGGGTTTTAGATGAGGTTTAGGGTTTTAGATGAGGTTCAGGGTTTTAGATGAGGTTCAGGGTTTTAGATGAGGTTCAGGGTTTTAGATGAGGTTCAGGGTTTTAGATGAGGTTCAGGGTTTTAGATGAGGTTTAGGGTTTTAGATGAGGTTTAGGGTTTTAGATGAGATTTAGGGTTTTAGATGAGGTTTAGGGTTTTAGATGAGGTTGAGGGTTTTAGATGAGGTTGAGGGTTTTAGATGAGGTTGAGGGTTTTAGATGAGGTTTAGTTCAACCTTGTTTATGTTAGAGAGGCATCCATTAAAGAACAGCCTGTGTTCTATTAGATAGGTAACTCTCAATCCACGATATGGCAGATAATGTAAAGACATAACACATATGTTCGTTACAACACCAGAATGATTGATAATGTAATAAACTGCACTGGTCAACCAAAACAGCTCCCACAATCTTCTTATTATCAATTTATTTCAGCCAATCATCATTAATTTGTTTCAGTGCCGTACATGTTGAGTGCCCTTCCCTATAAGCATGCTTAAAGTCAGGTGTTAATTTGTTTAATGTGAAATAGCATTGTATCCGGACAAACACAATTTAATCCAAAAGTTTACTAAGCGTCTGTAGCACATTGATTGGTCGGCTGTTTGAACAAGTAAAGGGTGCTTCGCTATTCTTTTGTAGCGGAATAACTTTTGCTTCAATACACGTCTGAGGGCACACTCTTTTCTGCAGTCTAAGATTGAAGAAATGGCAAATAGGAGTGACAATATAGTCCTCTACCGTCCTCAGTAATTTTCGATCAAAGTTGTCAGTACCAGGTGGTTTGTCATAATTGTACTGAACTTTTTGAACGTCTGTCATAATTGTACTGAACTTTCTGAACGTCTGAACTTTCGTCTGGACCTAGTGCTCGCGCCTCATGAGTTTGGATTGTGTACCAAACGCGCAAACAAAAAGGAGGTATTTGGACATAAATGATGGACTTTATCGAAAAAAACAAACATTTATTGTGGAACTGGGATTCCTGGGAGTGCATTCCGATGAAGATCATCAAAGGTAAGTGAATATTTATAACGCTATTTCTGAGTTTTGTGACACCTCTCCTTGGTTGGAAAATGGCTGTATGTTTTTCTGTGGCTAGGCGCTGACCTAACATAATTGCATGGTGTGCTTTTACCGTAAAACTTTTTTGAAATCTGACACAGCGGTTGCATTAAGGAGAAGTTTATCTTTAATTGTGTGTTTAACACTTGTATCTTTCATCAATGTTTATGATGAGTATTTCTGTAATTTGATGTGGCTCTCTGCACTTTCACCGGATGTTTGTTTGAGACAATGCATTTCTGAACATAACGCACCAATTTCAAATGAGGTTTTGGAAATAAAGATTAACTTTATCGAACAAAACACACATTTATTTTCTAACATGGAGTCCTGGGAGTGCCATCCGGTGAAGATCATCAAAGGTTAGTGATTAATTTTAACACTATTTCTGTCTTTTGTGACACCTCTCCTTCTTTGGAAAATGGCTGTATGTTTTTCTGTGGCTAGGCACTGACCTAACATAATTGCAAGGTGTGCTTTCGCCGTAAAGACTTTTTGAAATCAGAGACTGTGGCTGGATTAACGAGAAGTTTATCTTTAAAATGGTGTATAATACTTGTATGTTTGAGGAATTTTAATGATAAGATTTCTGTTGTTTTGAATTTGGCGCCCTACAATTTCACTGGCTGTTGGCAAGGTGGGACGCTACCGTCCCACATATCCCAGAGAAGTTTTAACAACTCACGTCCTGTTGTAAATCAAGGGAGTTTTGTCTCAACAGACCCTTTTTCCCTCTGAAACTCTAACACATTCAAAAACGTAATACTGGAACAAAAGCACATGACTACTTCAAGTGGCAAAGAAGTGAAGAACGAAGAGCACATTCTAGCTTGTGACGACCTAATAACCAAACACGACATACAGGTGTATTGGAAGAAAGTCAAGGGACACTCCAAATCACCTGGTCGTGACAATCTTGGCAACAACCATGCCGATAGCATGGCGAAATCTGGTGCAATTCATTCCTTGGGTGTTAGATGCTCAGGACACATTGATCACCGGTGCCCCCATGGTGTCGGTGGTCACACGTAGCCATGTGGCACCGCGGGAAACAATTTCCTATGAACATAACGTGTTGCTAACTCATTCATTCCAGAATGGTGACCTGGTAGCAATGGAACACCAAGATGAAACCCTTGCCACTGATGGCTTTCTTGTCTGATCCTGTCAATCACCCAGTGACCGAGTTGGCCTTGGTAGGCTCACACGACTTGCGTTCTCTGTACGCCACTAAACAGCACCTCTCTCTTGTAAATGATCTGCTGTTATATGTTTTGGAAACCGACGCCACAGAAAGGTGGGTGGTTCCCAAAACACAGAGGGGGATAATGATAGCTCATGCCCATGACGAGCCATATGGAGGCCATAGGGGGGGTCAAGGCTACATGCGAAGCATTGCGACAGGTGGCCCACTGGCCTCACATGGAACAAGATGTGGTACAATACGTGAGGGTATGTCTAGTTTGCTGCCAGTTTCAATCCTCCAAGCCACTTCACAGAGCACCCTTGCAGGAACAATCCAGATTGACTGGGTCAGTCCAGTTGCCAGGTGGGCAAGCGGAAACAAGTATCTCCTCACAGAAACTAACACATTCCACCTGCGGCACATTTGACTTGGGCCGGGGATGATTGGACCACCCAGGCAGTTTAGCACGCCCAGCTAGACACTGCCTACATGTTGGCCGGACTCCTAAAGTCCTGTAGACACTAAAGTCCTGTAGACACTGCCTACATGTTGGCCGGACTCCTAAAGTTCACAGTAACCCAGTCAGAACTAGCAGAGCCCAGGCGAGAAAAACTATTAGTTGGGGTGCTACTCTCAATAGGTGCAGCCATAGGGTCACTATTTGCTCTAGGTACCACTGCTGTCAACGCAGTCAGTCCAACCATAGTCAAAATAAATATTAGGGATATTACTGAAGAGATGCCACTTATCCAGCAACAGATGAAATCACAGGCACTCAGCTTGCAGCATGTGGGAACGTCTCACCAAGACACTATTCTGGTGGTAACACACCTGCTACTCTTCTGAACCTTCCTGTCGGTAGAAAAACTAGTAGAGGTCATGAACCATGTCCAATTGGTTCAATTGTTGTTGGAGGATTTTCTCTGTGAAGTTAGCTCTTCTATGGAACACTTGGCAATGAATAGAATCCCCTCATATCTAGTGCCCCTCTCAATGGTGCACAACATATTCACCTCAGCTACCACAACCATGATAAAGCCATTTCAGTCACACCTGGCCTAGAGTCTGGGGTCTTCAATTCTATCCATGGCATCCCCAGCCTCTTCCCCAGAGTTCGCTAGGTCAGCCGTGTAGTGTCACCAATGTAAGCATTGTCATTCCGGTTAACATTTTAGAGAATGCCTTATTAAGCCACACACCTTCAAGTAGTGCTGCCCTAAACATGACATTGGGCTACGTCACGATAGAGTCATTTAACCACAAGCAGAGACATAGAGAAAAGTGCAAAGTAGATGATTAAGGTGTTGTAAACTTATTATTTTGTATCTTTCTTCTTTTTATTTTTTAAATATTTTTTATTTCTTGAATATAGTTTTTTTTACACTTAGAAAGTAATACTGCCCTAAACAAGTTACCCATAAGACCACCAGTTAGTGCCACAACGCCGCTCATTTGGGGAAAAAATGTAATGACGTAATGCATGAGTGTTGTGTGTTGATAACGTCTGCCTAAGTTACTACCTAGATCCACCAGCCTGGATAACTGGATGAGGGGTCCGGAACAACAATCCACAACCATTCTTGTGGTGGGTTGCAACCTGCAGAATCCTTCCATGATTGAAACCACCAGAGGGGGACTGTCAAGACTGACCACGAGAATCCAATAGGTCAGATCAGGTTTGCAATGAATAACTTCATTCAGACCCCCTCTCACCCATAGAGGGGGAAGGAAAGAACTAGTGGGGATTAACAACTCACGTCCTGTTGTAAATTAAGGGAGAAGGCCTGTGCTCACCAAATTCATGCTTTGTCTCAACAGACCCCTTTTCCTGCTGAAACTCTAACACGTTCAAAAGGGAATACTGGAACAATATTTCTAACATAGAACGTGGGGAATGGTCAGAGGCGATCTATAGAGCACTAATGTGCATTTGTTATTTTGTGATGTTATAAAGGAAATAATGTAACTACATAGATTACGTTTTCATACTATGGGTGGTGCATGTAATATGAAAAATCTTGAAAGTGTTTTTGTTAAGAGAGGGATGTGATTTGAGAAGTTACATAAGATATACATGTTTTCCATAACTTTGCACAGTGAGTAATCACCGCCCCAAAGTGAGGTCAGGGAGCGTGCCAGCCTGCCGGAACCGCCCCTTTCAAGCAAAAGGTATAAATGATGGGTTACGAATTAACTTCACTAGGGTATGTGGGACGCTTACCTTTGATGATCTTCATCAGAATGCACTCCCAGGAATCCCAGTTCCACAATAAATGTTTGATTTGTTCGATAAAGTTCATCATTTATGTCCATATAGCTCCTTTTGTTAGTGCGTTTGGTAAACAAATCGAAACGCGCGTTCAACTTCCAGCGTTAAGGTCGGAAGAAAATTCCAAAAAGTTATATTACTGGTCGTAGAAACATATCAAACTAAGTATAGAATCAATCTTTAGGATGTTTTTATCATAAATGTTCAATAATGTTCCCACCGGAGAATTCCATTGTCTGTAGAAATGCAATGGAACGAGAGCTAACTCTCTCGTGACTGTGCGTCACGAGCCCAAGGCACTCTGCCAGACATCTGACTCATTCCCCTCTTATTCAGCCCCCCTTCATAGTAGAAGCTTCAAACAACGTTCTAAAGACTGTTGACATCTAGTGGAAGCCTTAGGAAGTGCAACTTGACCAATATCCCACTGTATCTTCAATAGGGGCTGAGTTGAAAAACTACAAACATCAGCTCTCCCACTTCCTGTTTGGATTTTTTCTCAGGTTTTTGCCTGCCATATGTCTCACAGACATCATTCAAACAGTTTTAGAAACTTCAGAGTGCTTTCTATCCAAATCTAATTATATGCATATTCTAGCTTTTATGGCTGAGTAGCAGGCAGTTTAATTTGGGCACGCTTTTCATCCAAAATTCCCAATGCTGCCCCCTACCCTAGAGAAGTTAACACAGGAGACCAGAAAAGCGTGAAGCTGCAACTGCATGTTTAAATTGGTTTGAACTTTGATTCTCAACACGAGGTGGAGATGATAAACTGGGGGTGACCTAACATAATCGTTTGTGGAGCTTTCACTGTAAAGCATTTTTGAAATCAGACACCGTGGCTGGATTAACGAGAATTGTATCTTTAAAATGGTGCCTAATACTTGTATGTTTGAGAAATTTGATTTATGAGATTTGTTGATTTGTATTTGTATTATTATTACCATTGGATAGAAAACACTCTGAAGTTTCTAAAACTGTTTGAATGATGTCTGTGAGTATGACAGAACTCATATGGCAGGCAAACTTCCAAACAGGAAGTGGAAATTCTGAGGCTGGTCGATTTTCAACTCATTGCCTATTGAAAACACTGTAGGATATGAATTTGTTTGCACTTCCTACGCCTTCCACTAGATGTCAACAGTCTGTAGAACGTTGAATGAAGCTTCTAGTGTGATGTGGGGCCGGATGGGAACTGTTTCAGTCAGTGGTCTGGCAGAATGCCAGTTCCTGGTCACGCGCATTCCACATGATATTGCCTTGCGTTCCATTACTTCTGTATACACAAAGGAATGCTCCGGTTGGAACATTATTGGATATTTATGATAACAACATCCTGAAGATTGATTCTCTACTTAGTTTGACAAGTTTATTCGACCTGTAATATAACTTTTTGAAGTTTTCGTCCGAGTTCGCCAGGACCTGCGCGAGCGTTTGGACATGTGTACTAAACTTGCTAGCAAAAGTAGCTACTTGGACATAAATACCGGACATTATCGAACAAAACAGCAATTTATTGTGGAACTAGGATTCCTGGGAGTGCATTCTGATGAAGATCATCAAAGGTAAGGGAATATTTATGATGTAATTTCGTATTTCTGTTGACTCCAACAATGCGGAGAAATGTTGTTTATATCTGAGCGCCGTCTCAGATTATTGCATGGTGTGCTTTTTCCGTAAGTTTTTTTAAAAATCTGACACAGCGGTTGCATTAAGAACAAGTGTATCTTTAATTCTATGAAAAACATGTATATTTCATCAAAGTGTATGATGAGTATTTCTGTTATTAGATGTGGCTCTCTGCAATTTGTCTGGATATTTTGGAGGCATTTCTGAACATGGCGCCAATGTAAACTAAGATTTTTGGATATAAATATGCACATTATCGAACAAAACATACATGTATTGTGTAACATGATGTCCTATGAGTGTCATCTGATGAAGATCATCAAAGGTTAGTGATTAATTTGATCTCTATTTGTGCTTTTTGTGACTCCTATCTTTGGCTGGGAAAATGGCTGTGTTTTTTGGACTTGGCGGTGATCTAACATAGTCATATGTTGTGCTGTAAAACATTTTTTTTTTAAATCGGACACGATGGGTAGATTAACAAGATGTTTATCTTTCATTTGCTGTATTGGACTTGTTAATGTGCTTCTACACCTGCATTTCTTGCTGTTTGGGGTTTTAGGCTGGGTTTCTGTACAGCACTTTGAGATATTAGCTGATGTATGAAGGGCTATATAGAATAAATTTGATTTGATTTGAATGTGTGAAAGTTACATAATTCTAAAAAATATTTTTGAATTTCCCGCGCTGCCTTTTCAGCGGAATGTTGTCAGGGGTTCCACTAGCGGAACGCATGGCCTAGAAAGGTTAAGGCAAGAAACAATGCCTTTTTTGGGGGGACTTTTTTGAATCATAGTCGTACACCTCATGTAGTAGCCTAGCCCAGTTGTATCACAACTAAAGTGGCCGGAAAATGTCTCAAATGAAGCACATTAATCCTCTTTACGAGTGTAGAGCCTAACTGGCATACATACTGTATGCCGTGTGTGAGTTTCAAGTTTGGGGAAGATAATTTCAACATGAAAATGCACCTTTATAATAAAAGCATTACATGCATAATTGCATTTGTGGTCACTTTTGAGAATTGTGTTTTCCGCTAATGGAACGTTTGCGCTTAAAGCATACTGCCGTGTGCACATTGCTGCACTTATAATGTGAAGAAATAGCCTAATAGTTTATCAATATTTAAGCTAAACATTCTGATCTGCTATGTCAGCCTCATTGCTTATTTTTTATTTATTTTTATGCTAGTGGTAGTACTAATTTGGGATCTATATCACATTCCACAACTGTCCCAGACTATGTTTGGAATATTTATTTCTCGCACAGAATAGAATAGGTCAATTTTGGACTATGGGGATAATAGATTGACATAGGCTAGTGCTTTGCTGTTCGTTAGGCCTACTCATCTTGTTGGCTGACGAAGTATCTTACAATATCTTCAATATGCACCTCGGAATTGGATAAGGACGTGCACAGTTGCGTCCCCGATGTGTCTGTCTTCACTTGTATCCTGTGAGAAAGACCCGATCATGTGATGGAGAGCCGTGTGAATGAGAGGTGCTTCAGAGCGGGCAGCATTTAGGGAGAAGGGCTGCAAAAGGCATGGATTTTTTTAGGGTGCATTATGGCAACACAAAGTGGATGCCTCCGGGAAATTTAAGGCATTATCAATAGCTACTCAAATTGTGAATGAGAGAGTGACGAAGTGTTTGCAGCCTGCGCAAAAAAACAAAGCAGATCTCATGCCTTTCAAGCGACTTTTTTCAAATCATCATTAGAGTTGCATCATGCAAGCTTACAATGTATTAAAAATCAAAACATATAGCCCAACGTTTGTAGAACAACTAAAGTTACATTAATAACTCTAAATTAAGTTTATAGGAGTACCTATTTCTTTGTTAACCGCTCAACACAGAATAGCCGCATGTACGTACTCTCAAATCATTTGGAGAAAACATCCATTCTATTTTATTCAGCTTTGTTAAATTTTATTCTTCATACTATAAAATAATATAAAATAATGCCACGGAATTCTAAGCAAATCCTGTCTGCTAAATGAACTAGTGCAGCCCACAACCATATGGCATAGCCAGATCAGGACCTGACATAAGGACAACTCAGTATGCTATTCTGTTCTTCTGAAATAAACTACATTTTCTTAATTTTATGTGTCTTTAGACCTGTCTAAAATATATTATGGATATATTGTGAAGGTGTAGCCTATATTACATGGATTTATTATACTTTTTCTAATGTAAATGTTCCAAAGATCTGCATCAGTGGCTTGTAGGCTACATGTGGAAGCCAGGAGATGCTGAGTGTGTTCATGTTAATTAACGGTCAATTACGTGAGACCCACAGTTATTTGCTTGACAATCACCAGCTGATGAAATTTCGTGACCACCACAGCTCTACTTGTAAGTTAACCCGTTAACAATGCCCTACAATAAGAAGAAAGTTGCCATGTTTGTTTTGTTTATAAACCTTACAATAGGGGTAAAAGCAGAACATTGTTTGAGAGTGATCTGTGTGTATTAGCAGTAGTGGTTGTCCTACAAGAAAGAGTAGAAGGGTCCTAGTTGAAAGTAATAAAGACAGTGGTCTATCAGTTGAAGTCCAATTTCATGAGTGTTGACAGTATGTGTTATTAGTGGCTTTCAGGTAGCACTCTAATATTGCAATATTTTAGTAATTTGAAGGGTCTAAGGTTTCAGTACAAGGCCACATGATGAACAGAGGGATTGAGCCTTGGGACTGATATTAAATGAAAGGCTGCCATCTGGTGTTTGGGTTAAAGATAAGCCTCCTGTGGACCAGTAGATAAGCCTCCAATGAAAGTGAGTGGTACTCACGGAACTCAGGGTGTAAGGGACACAGTGGAAGCATTTGGGGCAGAGGTATGAATCATTTAATAAGATATGTTTTTGACCCTTTCCAATTATTTTTACTCATTTCGATAGTTTGAATAACTGAAGTAGATCCAAGTAAATGTTTAAGTACCGAATATTGAAATAAGTCAGCACCGATCTTTTGAAGGCCCCAGTGGATTTGTTAAACAGGTTTTATATTTTGACTATTTGATGTCCCAGAGAAAGTTAATACAGAACAAATGTCAATACAACCCAATTGTGTTAAGAGCTATGGAAACAATGATTAACCATTGACAGATGTATTTACCTCGGAGTCTACAGATCCCTTGTGTATGTGTGTGTGTTTAATAGATTCACTCCTGTTGATAGAAGTATAACCTTGCTTGTAGATATTAGCTTTATTATGATGATAGTATTTCCATCAATTTAATTGTGTAAGGAAGCATGTGTGTAGCTGATTGACTTGGTTTTATGTGTTGATTTAGCTTACTTTAATAGAAGTATTTTGATGGACCCTAATTTGATAGTTTAAGCCATAATTTAATGATTACCTTAAAATGTTACAATCGTTACCACAGAAGTGATAAAAGGAAGGGGTGTGAGGGAACATTTTATTATCTGCAGAGATAGCTTTGAATTGTACACAGCATCTCCGCTCACTATCTTGGTTCGTGAAATTGACTGGGACCTCCTGACCAATTGGCAGTACGCCCAGAACATTGCTCTGGGAACCAAAAGGAGTATCTCACTTTCAAGGTCTCAGCTTTGAGAGAAGCAGCCTTGAGGTATCACTCAGTCACATGCAGGAGCCAATGTAAATAATGAATCATGTAAATTATTATTGTATGACTTGTTTGTGTAGCAGTATACAAGGACTGAAAGGGAACATCCTTGGCAAAGTTTATCAAGCTTGGACTGAGTTTGTGAACCTCTCCAGACATCAAAAGAGTAAATCATTTAATATTGACATCAGGTGTCCCTGGTGTTGAATTTCCACCACACCATGCAAAATAACTGATCTCTTGCTTGAACAGACAGATTGATGGAAATTTTTGTATTATGTCAATTAGATTTCCAAGGGGCGTGGTCATCAGCTGTAACTTTTACGGTGTTGTCTGCTACAACACGTGTACCACACCCAACCCACGTGACCAGTGATTTCCGTGAATCTGAGTGGTCAAAGAGGTGGCACCACAGGTCCCAGAGTGTTTTTTTCCCTCCTGCTCTAAAGTTACCCCAGGTTCAAAAAAAATACTGAAAGCAACACTAAAGAATTCCAGTAGGCGTAGCCTAACCTCTGTTATTTCTGGTTCAGCCCCATTATTTAAGTGAAAGACTGACAGTTTACGGCAGCCGGGCAAGTTCAGCTTGCTGTGTGTTTGTCCCATTAGGCAAGGGATTTTTTTAACTGACTACAACCAAACTAAGGAATTTCAGTAGGAGCTTCACATAATATATATTTTTTACCTGCTACACTGGAGGTGTCACTTAGTCAGAGCGAGCAGAGCGCGAGCCACTTTATCCTGTTACTCAAGCCAAGATACACTTTATAGCAGTAACTCACCTAGCCATGCTAGCGTTGCCCTCATGTGGGTACTAACAAGCATGCTAAGTAGTGTTAGGTATCAGCCATTGTCAACCAATCAAGTAGGGGTTGGAAGCTCTGGTGAGGTTCGATTGGTTACTCGCAAGCAATATCACCAAATATTTGCTTGATGATCAGCTTTGACCAACTTCAGTCCCGCCCTGTTCAGCTCCCTCGCCCATGCTTGCATCAACCAATTTGTCCCTGGCCACTGCTTCTCACCACTTTACTTTTGTTACGTACGCCTCTCGGAATAGGGAACGCAACACCCTGCTACAACTCAACTCCCTGTGGCGCGAAAGAGTGGGACTGTAGGTGCAAGTAAGGATGACAAAGGCAGAGATTGGTACCTTTTACAGGAAATTTATTCAGTCACACAGTAAATTTGGATAAAGGGGCTGAACAGAACCAAAGAAAGTTAATATTAAAGCCCCCTCCTACCTTACCTGCCAACCCACCTAACTTAACACCACCTGGTGCGCTAGCCAAAATACAGGGCGTGGTCCACCCAGGTCTTACCTAGTGTGTATAGAAATTAAATACTACGGGTTATGTATGGCCGCAGGCCTCTTGCCTAAGCACTCCCTAGATGCCTTCCCCTTCCCCCCCTGGGAACAAATTCAAACAAGTTCAATAATCAACAGTCCTTTGGACAAACATACCTCTGCAGCACCGCTACAAAATACTTCACAAAAAAAAAAACTGAGAAACCACTAACTCTTGACATTAAAGACACTCTCTCACTGAGCAACAAACTAACATTGAACATAACCAGCTCTCTGTATATAACCCTCAGCTCTCTTCTGAGCAACAGAACACTGGCTTATATAGCTTCAGAAGGAGTTGGTAATTGAAGACAGCTGTTTCTGACGAGAGGGCGGGGTCAGCTCCAATTAGCAATGGGGCCGACCAATCAGCTGCTTGGGGGAATCAAGGAAGCCATTTTCTTGAAACACACACATACAAACAAAACCACAACACAGGAACTGGGGAACGTAACAACTTTCATTGAAAATGAATTGGAAGCTGTTGTTTCACCATGTGATACTGTCTATAGTGTATATGCTCTGTCAGACGTGAGCTGCATGTTGAAATCACGCTCTGCAAAAGTTTGGAGTATGTGTCTGATGTAGCAGGCCAGAAAAACAGATTTTTCTGCTTCCTACCTGTTGTTGAATTAAGGGGCTGACAAGTTTTGGCATTTTTGCATGTAAACAACTATCGGGTAAGCAACCACAAAATACTGCTGATTTGGCCGATGGGAAAGTGCCTTTCAGACCTTAAAGTCAATCTCTCTGTGTAGGGTATGACATAGTGATGAATCAGTTGCAGAATGGTTGTATATGGGCTATGGTGACTTTTTCTAATCAGGTCACGTAGATTTAAACTCCTGGAAAAACTCCTGGCCCTATAGGGAGGATGAAAACCCTGTCAAACTGCAGCAACCTTTCTCATATGATTTATATTTTAAAACTGGAATAACAGGGGAGTTTCCCTTACACAGACACAGAGGCAACTGTGATTAGACAATACAACTAAACAGGACCAAGCTTGCTTTATGCAGTGTGGCATCATGTAGGCTCATGGAGAGAAATGGCCTGTGTCCAAAATCGTTCAATTCCATCCCTGTATATTCATACCACTTGATTTTTTCCCACATTTTGTTGTGTTACAGTCTTAATTCAAAATGTATTACATTTATGTTTTTTTCTTCACCCATCTACACACAGTACCCCAGAGTGAAAACACGTTTTTAGAAATAATTGAAAATGAAATACAGAAATATCTCATTTACATAAGTATTCACACCCCTGAGTCAATACTTTGTAGAAGCAACTTTGGCAGCGATTACAGCTGTGAGTATCTCTGAGTAAGTCTCTAAGAGCTTTCCACACCTGGATTGTACATCATTTACCTATTATTCTTTTCAAAACGCTTAAAGCTCTGTCAAATTTGTTGTTGATCGTTGCTAGACCATTTTCAAGTTTTGTCAATAATTTTCTAGCAGATTTAAGTCAAAGCTGTAACTCGGCCACTCCGGAACATTCACTGTCTTCTTGGTAAGAAAATCCAGTGTTGATTTGGCCTTGAATTTTAGGCTATTGTCCTGCTGAAAATAAAATTCATCTCCCTGTGTCTGGTGGAAAGCCTGTGCTTAGCTAAATTTGGTTTATTTTTTTTATCCCGAAAACTCCTCAGTCCTTAACGATGACAAGCATACCCATAACATGATGCAACCACCATTATGCTTGAAAATATGTAGAGTGGTACTCAGTAATGTGTTGTATTGGATTTGCCCCAAACATAACACTTTGTATTCAGAACAAAAAGTGAATTGCTTTGTAACATTTTTAGCAGAATTACTTTAGTTCCTTATTGCAAACAGGATGCATGTTTTGGAATATTTTAATTC
Organism: Salvelinus namaycush; assembly: GCF_016432855.1. Classification (NCBI taxonomy): domain Eukaryota; kingdom Metazoa; phylum Chordata; class Actinopteri; order Salmoniformes; family Salmonidae; genus Salvelinus; species Salvelinus namaycush. The sequence continues at coordinate 48,498 of NW_024061525.1, forward strand.
TGTACAGGCTTCCTTCTTTTCACTCTGTCAATTAGGTTAGTATTGTGGAGTAACTACAATGTTGACCCATCGTCAGTTTTCTCTTATCACAGCCATTAAACTCTGTTGCTGTTTTAAAGTCACCACTGGCCTAATAGTGAAATCCCTGAGCGGACGCCTGTATCTTTGTAGTGACTGGGTGTATTGATACACCACCCAAAGTATATTTAAAACTACACCATGCTAAAAGGGATATTACATGTCTGTTTTTTTTTACCCATCTACCAATAGGTGCCCTTCTTTGTAATGCATTGGAATACCTCCCTGGTCTTTGTGGTTGAATCTGTGTTTGAAATTCACTGTTTGACTGTGGGACCTTGCAGATAATTGCATGTGAGGGGTACAGCGATGAGGTAGTCATTCAAAAATCATGTTAAACACTATTATTGCACACAAAGTGAGTCCATGCAACTGACTATGTGACTTGTTAAGCACCTTTTTACTACTGAACTTACTACTGAACTAATGAGTGCTTGTTTCCTTTGAAATGGGTGTGTTTGCATAGACTCAAATTTACAGCTTTGTATGACTTAGCATGCTAGCTCCAACCTGGTGGCACAGTGGACTAATTCCATGGATAGAGAACAGAAGATTCCACAACAAAATGAATGCCTAAGCATTTAAATTCCATGTGTTATATCTGTGCTTAGAGTTGGAAACAGTCAACCCAAACTAAGCTAGCAGTATTATTAAAAGTCTTATTTGAAACATGTTCTCAGAATGTTATTGAATTATCTTCAAATAACCTATCATTTCTGTTTTCAGGACATTAATAAAACTTCCCAGGAAAACTTTCAGGGAACCATAGTAAAACATTCTCAGAACCTCCCTGCAACCTAAAAATAAACGTTCCCAGAACAGGTGAAGTTTTCACTTCAGCTCTCAGAATGTTTAAAAAACAATACGTTTTACCAGTCAGGAAGCTGATGGCTTTGTTCCCAGAACCAAATGTGCTAGCTGGGAGGCTTTCAAACAGCACTTCACACAAACAGATTGTATTTTTGGTGCACATAGAATGGTGTCATGAGTGCATTCAAAAGTATGTTCTGTTGCTATTTTTCTTCACAATATGATGCAGATAGGCTCATTCTGTTCAGGACAACCCAGGCTATAACGCATGTCATCCTTGTAACTGTGGATAAAAAATAGAGATCATAAACATTGATACTGTAAATTACATGCATTTTTAAATATAGAAATGTGAGTGGTTTGCTTGTATGACATCAATGTGGTATTTATTATAATCCTTAATGTCGTATCTTTCATAACACATCGACTCCTCTCAATTTAACGCATTTACCTCACTCAGACAACAACAAATGTCCAAAGTAGCCCAATTAGCGGGAGGGAAGGTGTTATCTTCTTGTCTCTTGTGGTGCTCAAGTTTATAACGGCTGTCAGTCAAAACCAGTGCTGTGAACTGGAGAACCTGAGCTCTTATGTCATGTATAGCGTGTTACTGTCTTGCCAATTTAGGCGCTTATCAACAACAACCTGCCATTTTCATCTCATATATGGGATGACAGGGGCAAGTGAACTTCCCCAGGTGTTTTCATTTTTTTTACTGAAACTACAACTTGAAGGAAGTCCAGTAGGCCTAGACCATTTTTAAAAATGGAACCTTTATTTAACTAGACAAATCAGTTAACAAATTCTTATTTACAATGACGGCATACCCTGTCCAATCCCGGACTCAGCTGGGCCAATTGTTCGCCGCCCTATGGGACTCTCAATCACAGGGTCTGTAGTGACGCCTCTAGCCCTGAGATGCAGTGCCTTAGATCGCTCAGGAAAGCTCTGAAAACCGAGCTTTCAGTTTAATTCCCAATTTATGACATTTATGGCAGCCGGGCATGTTGAGCCTGGTCTGTGGTTGTCCCATTAGGCAGAGGATTTTTTTTTAGCTGACTGGTTGCTGTTCTGGATTAATAGTATGCTCAATTCTGACTGGGGGAGGAGCTCACAGCCTGTAATAAAAATCGGATGATTACATTAAGGGGAAAACATTTCGAAGAGGTATCCATCGGTCTGGGAACAGTCTCGAAGGGAAATAGGTTCTAGTGTAGTTTACGCCTCACGCTTTCATTAGTCAAATCTTTTTGTGATATTTGGCAAACCCGTAATTCGATTCCAAATGACTCGGTATGTAAGCAGTTGTTTCATTACTCTGCTCGTTCTGTTCCTTTGGCGGGTCGAAGACATCGCTGAGGCTTGCACATGCAGACCTCAGCACCCTCAACAGGCTTTTTGCGATGCAGATATCGGTAAAGCGAATTTGGCAATACTTTACTTTTCAGCGGTTCTTCACGTTGAGGGCAATCAATACGCAACATGAAAACATTTAATGTATTGTCTGTGGTCGTAGTATAAATGATTAGGACATGAACATTAAGCCTATTTTACGTCTTCTCAGTTATTTACATAATTAATTAGGCGACAGTAAGATGGTTTACAGCCAGGACTCTCCAACCCTGTTCCTGGAGAGCTACCCGCCTGTAAGTTTTCAAGCCAACCCCTAGTTGTAATGAACCTTGTTCTGTTTCTCAACCAGTTAATTATTAGAATTAGGTGCGCTAGCTTAGGGTTGGAGGAAACCTACAGGACTGCAGCTCTCCAGGAACAGGATGGAGGGCCCTGCTACACTGTAATTTTCTTAAGGCATGCCTACAAATGAATTATTTGAGATGTATGTGTTTACAGAACATTAAGGATACCTGCTCTTTCCATGACATGGACTGGCCAGCTGTAAACTATGATCCCTTATTGATGTCACCTGTTTAATCCTCTTCAATCAGTGTAGATTAAGGAGAGGAGACAGGTTAAAGAAGCATTCTACACTGTTCTCTCTCCATATCACCCTTAAACCATCAGTGTGACAGACCAGTATACCGGAATAGATTTCAATAATGTTAGTTAAACCATGTCTCCCTCTTCTAGTCATCAGGGCGAAGGTGGTTGGAAAGAAAGCTTTGTCTAACGAGATCAAGAATGACATCCAACAGATCAAGGTATGATTCTCCTTTTTATTAAGTGGGTGTTTTATAAAAATGCCTCTCTATAGTAATGTAATTATTCAGTCGATCTTCCTACTGGTCCTAGACTATGGTGACATCTTCTATATGAACTCAGCTGCTACTTCATTAAAGCCATCATTACATTCTCTACCAGATAGTTGGTTGGCCCTTTTACTTTGACTTCCACACATCATTATTAAGACAAGAGTTAGCCATCCCTGAGACTGGGTGTGGTAACTGGACCTTCCTTATGGAGATAGGTAAACCAGCTTTTAGTATATATTTTTTGCACCTGATTTGTGGCGCCATGTTAAAATATTTTACTTTTTGGTGCCTTTTTAGGAAGAAAATGCATACAAATAAAAAGCAGAAAGCTGGTCTCATTTTTGAGTTCTTTGTTTATTTTAGTGTATTTATAATTCAGGGCTCATCTGTAAAATAGATCTTGGTTAAATAATGATTGCTTGCACATTACAGATCTGCTGACATTAAAGGTTAAAGACTGACAGTGCCTGAGTGCTGCAGTCAGTGAGGTTCCAAACTATATATGTAGCTGGTTGACAGATCTTCCTTTCTCTCCTTGTGATTGGCTAGCTGTTCAAAGGTTGTGACCAGGTTATCCACGCCATCTTCACTGACACCACTTCGTGCGGCGTGACTCTAGAAATCAACAAGGAGTATCTCTTCACAGGTGCGGTTCTCAATACGTTACCCAAGTTCAATTGCCAACACTGGTTAACCCTCAGTCCATAGACCCCAGCAAAGATCAGCTCTTCATTTATCTGCATGTCCAGCCCTGACATTTTGCCTTAGTGTTTTACCATTTTTCTTTCCAGGACAACCAGGGCTACAAGTAAACCACAAAACAAGTGGACAGACAGTTACATTAATGAGTTGTATTAATACATGTTAACATGAGGAAAATACTTGATAAAAATGAATTTATATGAATGCCGTAAGTACAGAAATTGTTTGCTCGGTGGGAAATTAATATTCAATTAATCAGTGACAACTGTTAGTTGGTAAAAAAAACAATGTAAGCGTATTACATTACTAAAGATAGGAAATCCAAGGACATAATATCTTCTCTGGAGAGGAACCCCGTTACCTTCAAATGACTTGATTAGCTTGAGTGTCATAGAATAAAACATGTTACATGTTCGTGAGTCTCAGCTTTTCATAAATATACTTAACAAAAATATAAATACAACAATTACAAAGATTTTACTTTGTTACATTTCATAAAGTAAGGAAATCGGTCAATAGAATAATATTAATTAGGCCTTTTATCTCGGGATTTCACATGACTGGGAATAAAGATATGCATCTGTTGGTCGCGGATAATGTACCTTTACAAAAATGTAGTTTCTGGTGTTCCTACCGTTTTCCCCATGCAGTGCAACACATATCCTTCGCTTAGTAGTTTAGACTGTTGAATGTTGTCTCATTCCTCTTCAATGGCTGAAGTTGCTGGATATTGTCAGGAACTGGAACATGTTGATCCAGAGCATCCCGAACATGCTCAATGATGTCTTGTCTGAGTATACAGGCCATGGGAGAACTGGACATTATCAGCTTCCAGGAATTGTGTGAAGATCCTTGCGCCATGGGGCTGGGCATTATCATGCTGTAACATGAGGTGATGGTGGTGGGTGAAAGGTATCGCTGTGCATTGAAATTGCCATTGATAAAATGCAGTTTTCATTGTCCGTAGCATATATCTGCCCATAGCATAACCTCACTGCCTCCATGGGGCACTCTGATCACAACGTTTACAACAGCAAACCGCTTGCCCACAACGCCATACACGTGGTCTGCCGTTGAGGTCGGTTTGGAGGTACTGCTAAATTCTCTAAAATGGGGGCAGCTTATGGTAGAGAAATTAGCATTCAATTCTCTGGAAACCACTCTGGTGGACATTCCTGCAGTCAGCATGCCAATTGCACGCTCCCTCAACTTGAGACATCTGGTGTTGTGTGACAGAACTGCACATTTTATTTTCCCCAGCACAAGATGCACCTGGATAATGATTATTCTGTTTAATCAGTTTATTGATATGCCACACCTGTGAAGTGGATGGATTATCTTGGTAAAGGAGAAATGCTCACTAACATGGATGTAAACAAATTAGTTTACAATTTGAGGTAAATAAGCTTTTTGTGTTTGGATCATTTCTGCCATCTTTTATTTTGGCTCATGAAACATGGGACCAACACATTACATGTTGCGTTTTTATATTCTTGTTCAGTGTAAATGCATGAGACACAACAAAATGTGACAAGTTCAAGGGGTTTAGACTTTCTATAGGCACTGTAAATATATACAACTAATGCATTAGTTAATACTAGTGTATGTGTACACTTATGATGATAAATCTGTTCTGGGCTGCATCAGTGCCGTCACGCTCCAGGGTGAAGTTTCCCCCAGGGATGTATCCTAACCATTAGTGGAACAAATCCTGAACTGAGCCAAGATCAGCATCTAGGGGCAACAGTACCCTACACCATGTTTTCCCCACAGTACATTGACTCTCCATCTCCTCTGTCTGTAGGCAAGCTGGAGACTGGAAGGATGGATATAACACTGTGTGACTATAATCCGCCCTGGGAGGCCTTGAGTGCTGCACAAAAGAACAGCTTGACTCGCCTCTACAAAAGTGGCTGCGATTGCAAGGTGTGTGATGGGAATTATAGTAGTTACTATACACCAGTTTTGTTAAACATTTACATGGCACATTTTCTTAAAGGGAGTATACTATTCTGGTCACATTGGCAAATGCTTGAGCTTGAGTATTGGGGTAATGGTCAGTCAGTGATCTTGGTCTTTTCTCTACTCTGATCCACAGATCATCCCCTGCACTTCCCTCCCCTGTCCGGTCAGCACCTCAGATGCATGCCTGTGGACAGACTTGGGAACTGACAATGGCCAAAACCTTGCCTGTATCAAGAGGCGAGATGGGTCCTGTGCCTGGTACAAGGGGCTAGCACTACCCAAGAAGTAGTTCCGGGATATTGGAGACTCCTAAACTCTACAGGCCTTCCACTCACTGTTCAGAGTGACTAAAGATGTCTGCAATTAATACATGAGAACACAGCTACAAATGCAAATTGTTGTGATTTTTAAATTGCTTACTGGTCACTTCTACAAGTGCAATTTAAAATAAACATATAGCGCTCAAGGTAATCATTGCTTATGTCATTCATTTGTCGCTTGTTTTTAAACTGGAACCAAAGGTGAAACCCCAAATCGTTTTCGATATGCTTGTCTGTAAATGGAACAGTGTTCCTGAAATACCATGAAGCCTGGGACACATTCAACAGGGTGTAATGCATAAAGTTCAGATGGTATGTTCTATACATGAATAACAAAGTGTCTTCTGACATGAGGAAAGGAATCATGTCGGTTTGAATGGCATCTTCAACATTTGTCTACTGAATGTGGCCCTTCAGTAGTTTGGGTCTAAACCAGGGCTTCAGCTTTTTAATGTCATAAACCACTCCGATTCTTTCTTCATAAGTCGGATAATATTATTCTTCAGTGGAATAAATTTCAATAATACAAATACATTTCAATAATTTAGCAGACGCTGTTCAGAGCCACTTACATTTTCTTATCACCTTACTGGACCCAAGTGGGAATAAAACCCACAACCCTGGCGTTGAAAGAACCCTGCTCTACCAACTGAGCCACACGGGTACAACCCTATTGACAAAACCCTTTGATTTATTTGCCATGGAGATTGCCAACTTGGCTGCTTTGGTCCACAGTGCAGGGTAGTGTTTTTTTTGTCATGAATCTTGTTCTGGAGGCCACACTGCAGATGGGCACAGTCATAAAATCTGAATTTAAACAACCTTAAACTCAACTTTTAATATATTTGAATATTTACTATATAACCAGTTATTTTTTGGTTCCTAAAATGTTTAACAAAAAATACCTTAACTATATTTTAGTTTAAGTATCAACCCCCTTTGTTTAGGTAAGCCTAAACTAGTTAAGGAATAAAATGTGCCTTAACAAATCACAAGTTACATGGACTGAAATAATGGGTCGTTGACATGATTTTTGAATGACTACCCATTCGTCTGTCCCCCATAAATCTAAGGTCCCTCAAAGACCAGGGAGCATTTTGAAAGCCTTTTAAAGAAGGGCTAATTGGTAGATGGTTATCAACAAATCAGACTTATCTTTAAGCATGGTAAAGTTAATTAAGTATGAAACCACCCAGCCATTGTGCATCCACTATGAGTACCCACCACTATGAGTACCCACCACTATGAGTACCCACCACTATGAGTACTCACCACTATGAGTACTCACCAACGTATTGGGCAGCTGCTGACATTTGAGAACTCATCTGGTTTAGAAATCAAACTCTGGTCATCTAATTGCAGAGAACATTGTATACATTTTGGCCAGCTTTATTTAAGATTGTATTGCAAGGTTATGCTATATGTGTAGGATATGCCATGTTAGTATATGCAGCTGTAGGTTTTAAACCCCATTCTAGGCTGTTATTACATTTCTGTAAAGAGTTTATTCTTGTCTATCGGGAGTGAGTTCTTTTCCGTTTGTTAAAATAATACCAGCGCTCTGCTGTCTATAGACGTTCCATGCCCGACCTACACAACCTGTGATTTCCGTGAATCTGATTGGACAGCGGTGTCACCACAGGTCCCATAGTGGTGGGGCAATTATTTTTCTCCTGATTGTAACAAAGTTCAGGTTTGCCCCCTCAAAAATGTTTGATTGTAATATACACCAGATGGGTGCAGTGAAATTTGTTTTTAAAGGGTCAGCCATATTAGTACGGCACCCCTGGAGCAAATTAGATTTAAGTGCCATGTACAAGGGCACACAGACTGCTCAGTTATTCCAACCAGCAACCTTTCGGTTACTGGCCACACTAACCACTAGGCCAGTGTTCCCAACAGTACACATTTGTTGTAGTCTGTCAGGAAGTCCAGGATCCAGTTGCAGAGGGAGGTGTTTAGTCCCAGGGTCCTTAGCTTAGTGATGAGCTTTGTGGGCACTATGGTGTTGAACATTGAGCTGTAGTCAATGAACAGCATTCTCACATAGGTGTTCCTTTTGTCCAGGTGGAAAAGGGCAGTGTGGAGTGCGATTGCGTCATCTGTGGATCTGTTGGGGCGGTATGCGAAATGGAGTGGGTCTAGTGTAACCGGAATGATGCTGTTGATGTGAGCCATGACCAGCCTTTCAAATCACTTCATGGCTACTGATGTGAGTGCTACGGGGCGGTAATCATTTAGGCAGGTTACCTTCGCTTCCTTGGGCACAGGGATTTTGGTGGTCTGCTTGAAAGATGTAGGTATTACAGACTCAGTCAGGGAGAGATTGAAAATGTCAGTGAAGATACTTGCCAGTTGGTCAGCGCATGCTTTGAGTACACGTCCTGGTAATCCGTCTGGCCCTGCGGCTTTGTAAATGTTGACCTGTTTAAAGGTCTTGCTCACATCGGCTACCGAGAGCATTATCACACAGTCGTCTGGAACAGCTGGTGCTCTCATGCATGCTTCAGGGTAGCTTGCCTCGAAGCGAGCATAAAAGGCATTTAGCTAGTCTGGTAGGTTTGCATCACTGGGCAGTTCGCAGCTGGGTTTCCCTTTCTAGTCCATAATAGTTTTCAAGCCCTGCCACATCCGATGAGCGTCATAGCCGGTGTAGGAGGATTCAATCTTACTCCCGTATTGACGCTTTGCTTGTTTGATGGTTCGTCTGAGGGCGTAGCGAGATTTCATATAAAGCCCGGATTAGTGTCCCGCTCCTTGAAAGTGGCAGCTCTAGCATTTAGCTCGATGCGGATGTTGCCTGTAGTCCGTGGCTTCTGGTTGGGATATGTACGTATGGTCACTGTAGGGACGACGTCGTCGATGCACTTAAGTCAAAATAGAAAATCAAAATCAAATCAAATTTATTTGTTACATACACATGCTTAGCAGATGTTAATGCGAGTGTAGCGAAATGCTTGTGCTTCTAGTTCCGACAATGCAGTAATAACCAACGAGTAATCTAACCTAACAATTCCACAACTACTACCTTATACACACAAGTGTAAAGGGATAAAGAATATGTACATAAAGACTTATTGATGAAGCCGATGACTGAGGTGGTATACTCCTCAATGCCATTGGATGAATCCCAGAACATATTCCAGTCTGTGCTAGAAAAACTGTCCTGTAGCGTATCGTCCGTGTCATCTGACCACTTCCGTATTGAGCGAGTCACTGGTACTTCCTGCTTTAGTTTTTGCTTGTAAGCAGGAATCAGGAAGATAGAATTATGGTCAGATTTTCCAAATGGAGGGAGAGCTTTGTATGTGTCTCTGTGTGTGGACTAAAGGTGGTCTAGAGTTTTTTTTCCCTCTCTGGTTGCACATGTGACATGCTGGTAGAAATTTGGTAAAAACGGATTTAAGTTTGCCTGCATTACAGTCCCCGGTCACTAGGAGCACCGGTTCTGGATGAGCATTTTCTTGTTTGCTTATGGCCTTATACAGCTCGTTGAGTGCGGTCTTAGTGCCAGCATCGGTTTGTGGTGGTAAATGGACAGCTACGAATAATATAGATGAGAATTCTCTTGGTAGATAGTTTTATTATTTTTTTTACCTTTATGTAACTAGGTAAGTCAGTTAATAAGAACAAATTCTTATTTTCAATGACGACCTAGAAATGGTGGGTTAACTGCCTTGTTCAGGGGCAGAACAACAGATTTTTACCTTGTCAGTTTGGGGATTCGATCTTGCAACCTTTCGGTTACTAGTTCAACGCTCTAACCATTAGGCTACCTGCCGCCCCATAGTGTGGTCTACAGCTTATCATAATGTACTCTACCTCAGGAGAGCAATACCTCGAGATTTCTTTAATATTAGACATCACGCCCCAGTTGTTATTGAAAAATAGACACACACCCCAGCTCCTCATCTTACCAGTCGTAGCTTCTCTGTCCTGCCAATGTATGGAAAATCCTGCCAGCTCTATATTATCTGTGTTGTCATTCAACCATGACTTGGGGGAAACATAAGATATTACAGTTTTTAATGTCCTGTTGGTAGGATCATTTTGTTTTCCAAAGATTGCATGTTGGCCAATAGAACAGATGGCAGTGGTGGTTTACTCACTCGCCTACGAATTCTCAGAAGGCAGCATGACCTCTGCCCCCTTTTTCTCTGTCTTTTCTTCACGCAAATGACTGGGATTTTGGCCCGTTCCCGAGAAAGTCGTATATCCTTTGCGTCGGACTCGTTAAAGAAAAAGTCTTTGTCCAGTTTGAGGTGAGTAATCGCTGTTCTGATGTCCAGAAGTTATTTTCGGTCTTAAGAGACGGTAGCAGCACATTATGTACATAATCAGTTAAAAAATCAGTTAAAAACAACGCGGAAAAACGAACAAAATAGCACAGTTGGTTAGGAGCACGTAAAACAGCAGCCATCGCCTCCGGCACCATTATTAGACACACTTATGGTCTTAGTTAAAGAAGGGGTGAGGGGGTGTAGGCCCTGACTGACTACAAAGTTCATAGTTTACTTAAAGATGACCAATGACCACAATGACCAATTTTCATCAACTGTTTACATCCGGACAGACGGATAGGCTAGTTATGGGATAGCTTAGCTGACAGCTATGAGAGCTGACCCTGTAACTTTCTAATACTTATTCAAAACTGTAAAACGATACTACCAAGTTTGTGAACATTAGCCTGAGACACACTCCTACACTGCCTCAACAATGAAAACTAGTTAAAAAAAATTCTAACATATATTTAATGGAAAAGAGATGTGTTTCTGGACAATAAACCACGCCTTGTTGACAACATGACCGAGCAAAACAGATTACTGTTCGATAACTGCTTTTGCCCATTCATGTCACAGGCCATGGACCTGTGCCCCTTTGCTCAGCATTATTGAATCCGCCCACTGATTGACAGCACTTAATGGGCGGGACTACAGGAACGAGGGCTCATTTTGCTACTAAACATCAGATTTTTGCTGGGATCTTTTGCTTTAAAAAAAAAAGAATTCAAAATTGATCAAAAGGCCATTTTTAATTGATAGTAGGGCTGGATCTGGCCTACGTGCCACCAGTTGAATAGCCCTGCCATACAGTTTGAATGATATAAGGAGTCATATGCATGCAAAAAAAAACGTTGCTTCTTTACTCAAGTCTCATGTGGATCCAGCACTACTCGTCCATTCTTATTCTACTTTTCTGCTAGTACTACATAAAGAGACACTTACTAATACAGAATTGATACCATGTTCAATATGGGATAATTCATATTTTTAACAAGGATATACAGATTTGGATTATGATACAGTATCCCTGTCCTGTAGGCAACTTAATGATTGTTCTTGTACGAGTACAACATTTTGCTCAGTTTTTACTTAAGTAATACTACAGTAATTGTTGATGAAGCTCTTGTATAGGATTGGTGATGAAGCAGACCACAAGTAGCCAACAATTTCATCTTTAGCCATCTGTTACAGTGCTGAGGAAGACAATTTCATCTTTAGCCATCTGTTACAGTGCTGAGGAAGACAATTTCATCTTTAGCCATCTGTCACCCTGAGGAAGACAATTTCATCTTTAGCCATCTGTCACCCTGAGGAAGACAATTTCATCTTTAGCCATCTGTCACCCTGAGGAAGACAATTTCCTCTTTAGCCATCTGTCACCCTGAGGAAGACAATTTCATCTTTAGCCATCTGTCACCCTGAGGAAGACAATTTCCTCTTTAGCCATCTGTCACCCTGAGGAAGACAATTTCATCTTTAGCCATCTGTCACCCTGAGGAAGACAATTTCCTCTTTAGCCATCTCACCCTGAGGAAGACAATTTCATCTTTAGCCATCTGTCACCCTGAGGAAGACAATTTCATCTTTAGCCATCTGTCACCCTGAGGAAGACAATTTCCTCTTTAGCCATCTGTCACCCTGAGGAAGACAATTTCATCTTTAGCCATCTGTCACCCTGAGGAAGACAATTTCATCTTTAGCCATCTGTCACCCTGAGGAAGACAATTTCATCTTTAGCCATCTGTCACCCTGAGGAAGACAATTTCATCTTTAGCCATCTGTCACCCTGAGGAAGACAATTTCATCTTTAGCCATCTGTCACCCTGAGGAAGACAATTTCATCTTTAGCCATCTGTTACCCTGAGGAAGACAATTTCATCTTTAGCCATCTGTCACCCTGAGGAAGACAATTTCCTCTTTAGCCATCTGTCACCCTGAGGAAGACAATTTCATCTTTAGCCATCTGTCACCCTGAGGAAGACAATTTCATCTTTAGCCATCTGTCACCCTGAGGAAGACAATTTCATCTTTAGCCATCTGTCACCCTGAGGAAGACAATTTCATCTTTAGCCATCTGTCACCCTGAGGAAGACAATTTCATCTTTAGCCATCTGTCACCCTGAGGAAGACAATTTCATCTTTAGCCATCTGTTACCCTGAGGAAGACAATTTCATCTTTAGCCATCTGTCACCCTGAGGAAGACAATTTCATCTTTAGCCATCTGTCACCCTGAGGAAGACAATTTCATCTTTAGCCATCTGTCACCCTGAGGAAGACAATTTCATCTTTAGCCATCTGTCACCCTGAGGAAGACAATTTCATCTTTAGCCATCTGTCACCCTGAGGAAGGCACAGTGATGCCCTAACGTTGGTAAATACCCATTAAATGACTGTGAGATTATACATGGAGTGTGCGACTTAATTTATTTTGATAGTTTACAGTGCTAAAGGACAAAATATTTGTCTTATCCTGAAGTAAAATGAATACTAATATGTTTCAGATTTTCATAGAAATGTTATTAAATTGCCTGTAGTCTAAGGCAAAGAAATCTCAGCCAGATTTGTGTCACCTATGGATGTTCTTCTGTATGCAGTTGTACATTTGTAGGCTGACCATCAACAAGCTACTCTGGAAGGCTGGGTCTGAACCCAGGTGTCCAGTGCACCATAAGACTATGTTAGCCCATGAAGCTAAAACCTTGGCATTAGCTTGGGGAGCTAATACAAGTCTTCAGTGGAGATTATTGCGTGCTACAGTATGGGTATGAGCGGTTTTGTGAAGTAACTATGCGTGCTATAAAGTGAGCAGAAAACTGTGCCAAACATATTCCCTTTACACACACAAAAAAAGTCGTTTACGTTTCCACAAAGAACACCTGCAATTTGCAAAAAGGTATAATGAATCTCCCAATTTCTCAAGTGAAATATTTTCTTACACAGAGGCATTACACCAAAAGACATACAAAACAACCAAATCAAAATATTATAACTATACCAAAAAATAATTGGTCATTACATAACAGTCATATCAGATCAATAGTTCGGTGCCAAAAGAGTAGTGTTTTCAGTTATTTTTCACAAAATGGCAGAAAATGCATCATGGCGGACCTTATGGGTCCTTGAGTAAAATTTGGTTCTTGTAAGGAGAGGGACTTGTGTACCGAATTAATGGTCAAACGGGGTGAGGGGCATGACCTTTCAAAGTTAGCATTTTCAATCACTTGTTATAGTGACATCATCTGGCCAATCAGTGTAATTTTGTAAATCATTCACCCAAGTTTCTTCAAACACATATGGCAGCAATTACAGCTGTGAGTCTTCTTGGGTAAGTCTCTAAGAGCATTGCACACCTGGATTGTGCAATATTTGCCCTTTATTCTTTTCAAAAGTCTTCAATCTCTGTCCAGGTGTTGGGGATCATGACTAGACAGCAGTTTTCAAGTCTTGACATAGATTTTCAAGCAGATTTAAGTCAAAACTGTAACTTGGCTACTCAGGAACATTCACTAGCCGTGTCCAAATTCCTAAATAGTAGGCCGTTTGAGTATGTGAAAAGATGATGTTTAATAGTATGTGACATTTCAATAATCAAGTATACTTTAAATGCCCGGATGTCATACTCATTTCGGCTTTCACAACCGCTGATCAATTAGAATGGGGATGTGCTACCGAAATCACTGAATAGCGGGAAACAATGCAATCGCACATGAAGTATTCTCAGTATGCGAAAATAGAAAGTGTTGTAGTATGTGAATTTTCATAAATCTAGTATGCTTTAAATGTAGTACTCATTTCTGCTTTTCATCTAGTAGAATTTGCTGCCACAATGCGGGGGGCTGCGACTTTTGATCTCTTCAAGTAAACCTTTACAATTCGCAATTGTTTATAACAATTTAAACCTGCAATGCTTTAGACTAGAAACAAGCATTAATATGCACAAGGAAGAGGTGACTGATGCACAATGGAATATCTTTGGTTTGTCTCTATGACATTCAGAAGCTGAGCTACGACCTTCTATAGTTGAGGAATCAAAGAAATTGTACTTTGCTTGGGAAGTATGCTGCATTCACATGCTAGTCGGAACTAGGAAACCTGTTAATTCGTTGAATGTGGTACGTGATTAACTACAACCAGTTAGCAAGTCGGAAATTTCAGTGTCCTAGTTCTGACTAGCACGTTAAAGTGGCATCAATCTTATACAATGTTTGACTATCTTGCTATAAATTGATCGATTCACTTCATATCAAATAGAATATGCATAATTAAATTGAGTCTTCATATAAATTATAATAATAAAACATATTTGGTACCATCGGGTCTAGACTTTATTTTCCTTATCCATTATTGTATGATTATTAAATAGCCATTCTAATATATTTCAGTTTCATCATAATGCTTGATGGTTTTGCGACTGCACTTGAAGAAACTTTCAAAGTTCTTGAAATTTTCCGTATTGACTGACCTTCATATCTTAAAGTAACGATGGACTGTCGTTGTCACGACTTCCACCGAGGTCGGTTCCTCTCCTTGTTCGGGCGGCGTTCGGCGGTCGGCGTCACCGGTCTTCTAGCCATCATCGATCTACTTTTCATTTTCCATTTGTTTTGTCTTGTTTTCCTACACACCTGGTTTTCATTTCCCTCATTAATTGTTGTGTATTTAACCCTCTGTTCCCCCCCATGTCTTTGTGTGGAATTGTTTGTTGTAAGTGCTTGTGCACTTGTTTACTGGTGCGCGTCGGGTTTTGTACCCATGTTGTTATTTCTTTATGCCGTTGTTTTTGCAATTAAACTTCTCCGGCTATTACCTAGTTCTGCTCTCCTGCGTCTGACTTCCCTGCCACCAGTTACGCACCCCTTACAGTCATTTCTTTTTGCTTATTTGAGCTGTTCTTGACATAATATAGACCAAATAGTGCTATCTTCTGTATACCCCCCTACCTTGTCACAACACAACTGATTGGCCCAAACACATTAAGAAGGAAAGAAATTACACAAATTAACTTTTAACAAGGCACACTTGTTAATTGAATTGCATTCCAGGCGACTACCTCATGAAGCTGGTTGAGAGAATGCCAAGAGTGTGCAAAGCTGTCATCAAGGCAAAGGGTTGCTACGTTGAAGAATCTCAAATATAAGATATATTTTTATTTGTTTAACACTTTTTTTGGTTACTACATGATTCCATATGTTATTTCATAGTTTTGATCTCTTCACTATTATTCTATAATGTAGAAAATAGTAAAAATAAAGAAAAACCCTTGAATGAGTAGGTGTTCTAAAACTTTTGACTAGTAGTGTAGGCCATCTAAATATGTGAAAAGAGGGGCCTTGGGGAATAAACCCCTGCTTTACTGTACTGTGCTCTACTGTACCCTACTCTACTGTTCTCTACTCTACTGTACTGTGCTCTGCTGTACCCTACGGTATTGTGCTCTAAGGCTGTACGTTTGTTTATGTGTAACTCTGTGTTATTGTTTTTGTCGCACTGCTTTGCTTTATCGCAGTTGTAAATGAGAACTTGTTCTCAACTGGCCTACCTGGTTAAATAAAGGTGAAATAAAAATAAAATAAGTAAGGCACTGTGCTGTAACGTTCTCTACTGTTCTCTACTGTACCCTACTGTACTGTGCTCTACTATACTATACTGTAGCCTACTCTACTGTATTGCACTCTATTGCACTGTACCCTACTCTACTGTACTCTACTCTACTGTACTGTGCTCTACTATACTGTACCCTACTGTACTATACTCTACTCTACTGTACTGTGCTCTACTATACTGTACTCTACTATACTATACTGTACCCTACTCTACTGTATTGCACTCTATTGTACTGTACCCTACTCTACTGTACTGTACTGTACCCTACTGTACTGTACTCTACTATACTATACTGTAGCCTACTCTACTGTGCTCTACTATACCCTACTGTACTGTTCTCTACTGTACTGTACTATACTGTGCTCTACTGTACTATACTGTACCCTATTCTACTGTTCTTTACAGTACTATACTGTACCCTAGTCTACTGTTCTCTAGTTGGGTGCTAGGGAATTCAGGTAAATATTTCAAATATGCAGTAAGTGTGTGAATAATATTCTGTGTATTCCTATCGGAAGACATGTGTGCAGAAAGTTTGGTAAAAATAGGATACAAATTAGTCATTTTTTTTAACACCAATTTTCACAACTTCTGCAGAATGACCCATATACTGTTAATATGTAATTAAAAAGTTAAAGGTCCATTAACAGTCTAGCCTATGTCATCACTATGTGTTAATTTCATGAAATTTGAATTAAAGAAGACAATGGTGTAAAGTAACTTTGTAAAAAATACTTTGAAGTACTACTTCAGTATACAGTATTTATACTATTACTCAAGTAGTATTTTACTTGGTTACTTCCATGTTGTATGAAGGTATCTTTACTTTTACTCAATGACAACTGGGTAGCCTACTTTATCTACCACTGGGCCTAGGTAGCCTAGCCAATTCAAGTTAATATAAACCAAAGTTGATCAAGTTCACATTTTCTCTTAACACAAATACATTGGTTCAGGCTATAAATACATAATGTTCCCACTTTGTTTCCCCTGGCCAGATGGGACAGGGCGTATAGAGGCCTACAGTTGATCAGACTGATACTGCAGGTCAGATCACTAATGTTTAGGTGTAGGCTGCTACAACATTTCTCTAAAGAGTTTTTGCTTGTGTCTTTCGGGAGTGAGTTATTTTCTGTTTGCTAAAATAATACCTTATGGAAGTGGAATGCGTGCTCTGCTTTCTATAGACGTGTGCCATGCCTGACCAGCGATTTCTGGGAATCTGATTGGACACAGAGGTGGCAGTGGCACCACAGGTCCCAGATTGTTGGGGCCATTTTTTGTCTCCTGATGGTAACCAGGTAACAGTTTGGAACCTAGTTGTAGCAGGGACCTTAATCTTGTGAAAATTGTCCCGTATGGATTGGGCAAAATAAAAATGTTTCTAACAGAAGAACTATAAAAAGGATATGCAAGACATGGTAGCAATTGGAAAGGAACACCAAAGGTGAGGACAAAACAGTTCACCTGACACAAGACTGAATCCAAACATTACACTGTTCAATTTATGTGCATTTTACATTTACTGTGCTATT
Organism: Salvelinus namaycush; assembly: GCF_016432855.1. Taxonomy (NCBI): domain Eukaryota; kingdom Metazoa; phylum Chordata; class Actinopteri; order Salmoniformes; family Salmonidae; genus Salvelinus; species Salvelinus namaycush. The sequence continues at coordinate 66,006 of NW_024061525.1, forward strand.
TACAGCATTTGTCAATAACTACATCTGAAAATACTGTAAACATTCAGTAACATAAATAAGAATATTCATTCACAATTTGGATTAGCTGCAAGATAAGAAAAAACGATTACAAGGGTTTGAGTGAGAGGTCCAACTGGTGTCTCCAAGTGGCAACAGAACTCTCCAAACTGTAAAACGTTCCTAAATAATTTCAATGTTTTATTATGACTCAAGGAAAGAGCCTTAAACTATAAGGTGCTTTTTTGAGCGCTCTTAGCTTTGCCATTGAGGAACTGAATCAAGCACACTTGTAGTTTCCAATCCCAAAACATTCCATTATAAATCGCAATCTGGGTTAGGTGGGTGGGCATCATTTGAAAGCGTATTCTATTGCCAACAAGGCAGTGTTAGTCCAGCTAGCACATAACGTTCTGAGAACCATTTGTTTCTTAGAGCTTGGTGTGAGTGAGGTCGTCCTATGGTTATTTTGCATAAAATCTTCCCACAATGCAGGCCCATCATTAAGGGTGGGCCTTAAGTGTTCTCGTCCACTGTACCTTACCTCCTTGCCTGTCCAAATAAAATATTAAAATATTGATAATTTATTTGACAGAGATGCATGCAGATAGAAAGATGTATCTGATGTTGTCTGGACAAAAATAGTATGGCATGTCATACTATTTCTGGCCAGACAGCATCAGATACATGGGTCACATACAGTAAGACAGAGTGGCGCTGTTTTGCTCACACAGATGTTTTCTATGGTACGATAGATTCAGCAGAGAGGAAGAGAAGACTCTCGCAAAAAGATCTGTGCAGAATGAGCACAATGCGTTTCTATGGGTATTATATGCAGACCTAAGCTTGTCGCATGCCTTCCTGACTTTGGAACGACTCCCATTGTTAGGGCGGAGACATGAGCATCTCGTCATTATAACAGATATCTGGTTTCAGTGCAGTTGCGAATTGGAAAGGAAAGTTGGTGGGTGCACAGAGCACTTGCTGGATTCCGCTAAAGTAAATGTATGTTTTGCCAAAATTATATAATTACACCTGTCTAAATAAAATAATTCAAAATACTTCACCAGAGACCATGACTTAACCATAGAGTATCATTAGCTTCTTAAAAAAAATATATATCTGCATTGTTTCAAATTACAAGTGCGTAGGCCATGCCTATTTTATTGGGAAGACCGAAATTGTGTTAGCACGCGTGGCAATAGAAATACTTGATTATTTAGTTGTGGCTGTCAGTGAAAAGCAACTAAAATATGTGTGAAGATAACGTGTTTAGAGTATAATTTAAAATATTGAGATGAAGAAGGGGAGGGGTGTGTGGCGAAGATATGGCGCGATTCAGTCCAGAATGCATGCACTCAGTTCTCCAGAATGTGCTCAGCTCTCCCAACAATTCTTGCACATTCATTGTTTCATTGTGTGAATTGTTTGCCCTTTGTTAATTTTGATAAATTCTCCATTACATATGTACCAGTAGGCCCAGTAATTGTACTGTTAATACCCATCGTTTGGTTACATAGATTTATGTTAATGCAGGTATTAATTACATTCATTTACCGTTCTCAATCTCCGAGTGGAAACATTATTTGCAGAGTTCAACCTGCTACACTTTATTTCATAACCATCATTTACGAGTTTTGTCATTTTTTTCATTTACCTTTGTTAGGAGCGCTCCGTGTGCGCAATGAGCATGTGTCTGGTTTCTCTGTCCAGATAATGTTGAGTGAGCGCGCACCTGAGCGTGCATAAAAGTAAGCCTAACTGACCTGCTGTGGGCAAATGTAGGAAAGTGCCCATTAGGGGATATCGGAATTCTGATTGTCTTAACTCACCACGTCAACCACTAATAAGCTGAGCTTCTCAGTATTTGTTTCTTCACCTCACACAGTAGACCTGAGTCAACGAAGCCTGTTTTAAAAAAAAACATCCATTACAAATAATAATAGTTCCTCACAGTATTTGAAAAATCTTTCCAACACCCGATAATCACAAAGCCTCGATGTGAAAGAGCAAAATATCATGATCTGATTATCCCATATCTCCAGTGGAAACGAAATTTAAAAAAAGCTGTCTGTCCCGAGCTCACTGGTTCAGAATAGGTTTATTCTAGTTGATACAATGTTGACAGTTCACTAGGAACAGCTTCGGCCCAGACCCAGTTGATTGATTTGATAGCTTACAATGTTGCAGTTAACCAGCGATGGCTCAAGACAGATAGAAAGGGGGGCAGACAGGCAGAGAAGATAGATTAATGTGATTGAAAGAACCTGCATTTTCATCAGGATATTTTCTTCTGTTTTTATTTGTTGGGTTTAGGATTATGTATTTGACTTAGTTGAAGACTGTATAGGCCTAATTCTGCATTGGCCTATAGGCTATCTCTGAGTTCCATGCGTTAATTTATTTAGCGACCAATGCATGGATCACGGTGTATCAATGTGTCCATATGGCAGAGGCTGGTACTCTTGCATTAGGTGAATTTTAATTCTGAGTTTTATGATTAACCAAGTAAAAAACATTGAGAAAAACAAAAAGGTTATTATTGAAATGAAACTGTTCAACGGAATGCTGTTATAAAAATAATCAACTGGTCGGCAGATCGGTAGAAATAGTAGGATAAGTTGTAAGCTTCCCCAAAATTGAAACTGACGAGCGGCCTATGGTCTTTACTCTTACACCCATTAAAAATGTGTGCCTGCATATAGAAATCAAATGCCCTTCCAACTGATTCCTTCTAGCGCTGGCCCTGCCACAACTTTATGGGAATGGCGCAGGATACCCAGCTAGCACATAACGTTCTGAGAACCATATGTTTCTTAGGTGGGAATTTCAGTACTTCTGCATAACGTTTCCTACAGGTTTGCTCATGGTTATATTTAAAGTAATGTTCTCCGATTGTTCAGGGAACATTAAGAAACAACGTTCTTCTGTGGGAATTGTAGTACTTCAACATAACATTTCCTACAGGTTTCCTCGTGGTTCTATATAAAGTCATGTTCTCAGCACATTTAGAAAACTTTCTATAAAAACCACAAGAAAACATTGGTAACGCTCAAAGAACGTTCTAAGAATGTTATTTAAAAACATATACATTCTGTTCTCAGCGTCAACAAAACTTTATCTATCCTGTGTGTGTGTTCAGGTGTATTGCCCGCACCCACTAATTGTCCACACCTGATCTTAATGAGTGCTTTTTTCCTTTGAAATGGGGTCTGTTTCAATATACTAAAATGAACGGCTTTGTATGAGTTATAAATACATGGCATGCTAGCTCCATCCTGGTGGTGCAATGGACTAATTCCATGGATAGAGAACAGAGCATGTGAGCGGAGCTGGAGCGGAGCTGGAGCGGAGCTGGAGCGGAGCTGGAGCGTTCTCAAATCTGACTGAAGCGCAGAGCAAGTTGCCCAAAGGCTGGAGCATCGGCCTTTTCGCCGCCTCCAATTTCGCTCCAGTACCACTCCAGTACCACTCACTTCACGAGCTCAGTGCATGCCTGGCCCAGCATGCATTTGTAGGCTACTTGTGTGCTGCTTTAGCTACTGTCATGGAGTTCACTAAATATTTTCATAAAGAAACACAAAGGTGTGAAATCAAGGTGACTTGAGCAAGAGAGGGAGTGTGGTGATGTAGTGTCCACAACTAAAGAAGAGAGGGAGTGCGGTGATGTAGTGTCCACAACTAAAGAAGAGAGGGAGTGCGGTGATGTAGTGTCCACAACTAAAGAAGAGAGGGAGTGCGGTGATGTAGTGTCCACAACTAAAGAAGAGAGGGAGTGCGGTGATGTAGTGTCCACAACTAAAGAAGAGAGGGAGTGCGGTGATGTAGTGTCCACAACTAAAGAAGAGAGGGAGTGCGGTGATGTAGTGTCCACAACTAAAGAAGAGAGGGAGTGCGGTGATGTAGTGTCCACAACTAAAGAAGAGAGGGAGTGCGGTGATGTAGTGTCCACAACTAAAGAAGAGAGGGAGTGCGGTGATGTAGTGTCCACAACTAAAGAAGAGAGGGAGTGCGGTGATGTAGTGTCCACAACTAAAGAAGAGAGGGAGTGCGGTGATGTAGTGTCCACAACTAAAGAAGAGAGGGAGTGCGGTGATGTAGTGTCCACAACTAAAGAAGAGAGAGAGTGCGGTGATGTAGTGTCCACAACTAAAGAAGAGAGGGAGTGCGGTGATGTAGTGTCCACAACTAAAGAAGAGAGGGAGTGCGGTGATGTAGTGTCCACAACTAAAGAAGAGAGGGAGTGCGGTGATGTAGTGTCCACAACTAAAGAAGAGAGGGAGTGCGGTGATGTAGTGTCCACAACTAAAGAAGAGAGGGAGTGTGGTGATGTAGTGTCCACTACTAAAGAAGAGAGGGAGTGTGGTGATGTAGTGTCCACAACTAAAGAAGAGGGAGTGTGGTGATGTAGTGTCCACAACTAAAGAAGAGAGGGAGTGTGGTGATGTAGTGTCCACAACTAAAGAAGAGAGGGAGTGTGGTGATGTAGTGTCCACAACTAAAGAAGAGAGGGAGTGCGGTGATGTAGTGTCCACAACTAAAGAAGAGAGGGAGTGTGGTGATGTAGTGTCCACAACTAAAGAAGAGAGGGAGTGCGGTGATGTAGTGTCCACAACTAAAGAAGAGGGAGTGTGGTGATGTAGTGTCCACAACTAAAGAATCATTGTGAAATCTGAAAAGACATCCCGAAAGCATGATGGTGTACTACATGCACATTCTAACAGAAAGGAATGGGGAGCTAGCTAATTGTGTCATTAAAGCAAAGTATTTATAAACTAAAAATAAGATCTCTTAAAAGTTTTATTAATTTTTGTTCTATTATCTTTACTATAGGCTATCACTGATTTTGGCCCAATAGACCTGACACGTTACCTCTTTCAAGGAGCTTTCCATTTTGATAGGGTTATTTTACCATAAAATCTTCAGGCCAACCTATAAAATAAAAGTTTAAAAAATCTGCATCCCTGCCCAGCCTGGCAAGAGTGGCCCAATAGGTGTTTAGCATCCTCAGTGGCTCTGCAAGGTCTGAGAGGGTATTCTCCACTGCTGGCCTGCTCTACCGGCACCATCACATGAGCCTGAAGCCACAGACTCTGGACAAACTCGTGTTTCTAAAAGTGAATTCAAAGGCACTGAGCCTAATAAGGCATCTTTTGTTTAATTTGTATTTAATTCTAATAATTCCTGTCTAGCTCCTGACCTATTTACAGTGTTTATAAGCTGTTTAATATGACATGTGGCCTATTTGAAATGATGAGCGCTTCTTACAGTCACCTTTTCATGTTGTTAACTAAAATACTTTTCATTCAAATCATATGGTTTGGTGTCGATACTTCAAAACCAAATAGTAGGTCCAGGTGGTCGTTCAAAATAAATGGGTTTTTGTGATTTTAATGAATGGAGCGAATTTGGAACTGCAGTTTTTTATCCTGTGAGGAGTGTTCTTTTGCACTCAATTCCACTCACATGCTCTGATAGAGAACAGAAGATGCCACATTGAAAAATAAATGTGTTTGTATGATTAATGCCTAAGCAAATTAATTTCCCTGTGTCCTTTCTGTGCTTGGTACAACAGTTAACCCAAACTAAGCTAGCAGTGATTTTAAAAATCGTATGGAAACATGTTCTCAGAATGTTCATTAATTACCTTCAAATAACCTAAAATTTGCGTTCTCAGAACGTTAATAAAACCTCCCAGGGCAAATGTTCTCAGAACCTCCCTGCAACCTAAAAAAATCTAATTCCCAGAACAGGTGAAATGTTCACTACCGTTCTCAGACCGTAAAAATGTTTATGTTTTTAAGTTAATGGTCAGGAAACATATAGTTTCGTTTCCAGAACCAATGGGAAACCAAAAACTTACATTCCCACAACTTCCAAGGAACCAAATGTGCTAGCTGGGAGGCTTTCAAAGGGCACTTCAGACAAACAGTTGCAATTTTGGTGCGCATAGAATGGAGTCTTGAGTACATTCAAGTGCGTGTTCCATGAGCACCGTGCACGACAAGAAGATGCCCCACCCCCCGCTAATTGGGCTACTTTTGCACATTTGTTATTGTATGAGTGAGTATGATGATGAATACTACCTCCAAACGAATGGAACATCGATGGGCTCCACATTCGCTCCAAGCTATGCTAACCTCTATGTGGGTCTTTTTATGTTAATAATTAATACGTTTTGTTAATAATGGAAAGGATTATAAATTTTTGAATAAAGTCTTGAAGTGGTATCGATATATTGACGACATTTTTTGCATATGGGAAGGAACGGAAAAAGAGCTGTCAGATTGTATGGCACTACTCAATGACATTGACCCCAATCTCAAATTCACTATTGAATGTGACACACAACGTGTTCGTTACCTCGATGTGTCGATTGAGAAATCAAATGGAACCCTGTTTACAACTCTGTATAGAAAAGAAACGGACAGAAATACTATATTACAGGGGGACAGCTTCCATCCTGAGCCATTAAAAATAGGACTTCCTAGAAGCCAGTATTTCAGACTGCACCGTATATGCCCCTCCACAGAGCATTATCTAGAACAAGCAGCGGAGATGCGCATTAGGTTTCTAAGAAGATGCACGAGATGAACTGCTACAAAAAAGACCCGCTAAAGCTAAAGTACACTCCGTAATGTTCACAACCACATATACTTTGAACTCGCGAAAAGTGGGAGATGTGATCAAGAAACACTGGCATATTTTATCATCGGACCCAGGTTTTCCGGCTGAATTTAAATATCCACCACCATAAATTGGTTCATGCCAACTGCCAGCCAGAAAAGAAAATCAGCCAGGCTCTACCATGGCAGGAGCATGCTAGTTTTCTGTTCTACCTGATAATGAATTGCACTTTCCCGGTGTTCCTGGTCAAAATCAGTCCCTGATTAAAGAGGAACAATAAAACAAATGCAGTGGCACTGGATTCACGTCGAGGTCCAGAGTTGAGTTTGAGGGGCCTAGGGAAAGTGAACTGACCTGAGCAGTCGGGCAAGTTGAGCCTGCTTTAAATTTGCCCCAGGTGTTTAAAAAAAGGAATTCAAATAGAGCATATCCTAAAACGGATATTTCTGGTTCATCACCATTGTTTAGGCGAAAGACAGACAATTTATGGAATTTATGGCAACCGGGCAAGTTGAGCCTGCTCTGTGGATGTCCTGTTAAACAGGGTCTATTTCCCAATGCAGTTGCTATGGTTCTGGATTAATAGAACGCTCAGCCTACCACTGGCTTGGTTCTGACTGTGGGAGGAGCTCACAGCCGGCAATAAAACGGGCTGATTTACAGCGAAGGGAGAACAGATTTCTAGGTGTTTGTCTGTCTGGGAACATCTTTGAATGTTCTAGTGTAGTTTACAATACAACTGTTCTTTAGCTTCTGGAGTAAACATTTTATCTTACGCTATAGATATATTTTCCAAAATGACTTGGTCTATAAGCAGTTGTTTCATCACTCTGGTCGTTTTGTTCCTTTGGCGGATCGAAGACATTGCAGAAGCTTGCAAATGCGCTCCTGTGCATCTTCAACAGGCTTTTTGCAGCGCAGACGTCGGTAAGGCAACTTTGGCAATATTTCTGACTTCTCAGGTTCTCAACTCCGGTCCTCGAGTTACTCCAACGGTACACATTTTTATTGTTACCCTGGACAAGAGCACCTGATTCAACTAATCATCAGGCCCTCAATGAGTTGAATCAGGTGTTTTTGTCCGGGGACACAACAAAATATGTGCTGTTGTGTGTGTACTCGAAGGCTGGAGTTGGCAACCACTGGGCTGCTATACTGTATCAATGCGCAACATGCAAACATTTGAAGAATCCTGTGGTCGTTCTAATATTAATAACCATGACATAAACATGATCATTGTATTTACATAAGTAGGCAACAGTAAGATGGGCTACAGCCAGGGCTCTCCAACCCTGTTCCCGGAGAGCTGCCATCCTGTAGGTTTTTGAGCCAACCCTAATCTGCACACCTGATTCTAATAATTAGCTGGTTGATGAACTGAATCAGGTTCGTTACAACTGGGTTTGGATTGAAAACCTGCAGGAGGGTAGCTCTCCAGGAACAGGGTTGGAGAGCCCTGGCTGAGACCTCTGCTACACCAAGTGTTATTTGCCTCTAGGCCTACACATAATGCCTACAGTGTGTATGTATATAGACCAAAATTAAGTTAATATGTTATTTTCCTACATTTAACCCAAGGCACTCAGTTGTAGTGTAGACTTTGTAGTGTATACTATTTTATTTATATAAAATAGTGGTAGGCTACAGATGCCATATCTTAATTTGAGCCAGTTTCACACATCAGGCAAATAATCCTGGAGCAATGTGTATTGTTATGCGGCGTATAATGAATGGATTTTTTTGTTGTAGGGTTTGATATATTCTTCATTGGGGCAAATCAAGTCTGGCATTTAAGTGGAAATGAATTACTTAGTTGGCTTTTTAAACCTTGAATACACTACAAGTTTGCAGTTCCTGCAACGGGATGATTAAATTAAGATTTGGCAATTGTATATTACTATTATTGGTCAGTTAATTTCTTTCACAGTTAATTTCTTATGTGCTCAAAAGGAATGTTCTCAACCTGAATTGTACTTGAATTAAGGAAACACATATATTCTGCACAACCGTGGGCTGTGGCTCCATCTTGAGGTCTGAAACATCTGCCACATGTGGATTTTGGAGTGTAATGTCCCATAGTTGGTACAGCTCTTAGTAAAAACCTTTTCTACTGTAGTTTCATTAGTTCAGGATGACTGCAAAACAAACTGTAATTCCAGTGATGAAGCAACAAGTACATCTATGTGGTGTACTGGTCCTAATGATGATGATAGACAGCTGTGGAATAGAGGGAACTTAACATTACAGGAGTAGTTCATCTGTTTGGCAAGGATGAATCGCTTGAATATCTTCTGAATCAGACTGAAGTGAAGAGGTTGTTGCTGTCAGCACCTTCTACCCAGACAGGTGGGCAGAGGAGGAGCATGTGTCATAAGGTCTGTGTGATGGTGCCTAAGCAGGCCAGGAATATTCCCCTCTGATTACAGCTGATGGGACGCTCATGTGCCTCAGTCTTCCTACCAGCACCTGGTTGGCACCTGAACATCTGCAGAACAGACAGGGCAGCATAGTTAAACCAGGCGTGTTGAATTAAAGACAGGGCAGCATAGTTAAACCAGGCGTGTTGAATTAAAGACAGGGCAGCATAGTTAAACCAGGCGTGTTGAATTAAAGACAGGGCAGCATAGTTAAACCAGGCGTGTTGAATTAAAGACAGGGCAGCATAGTTAAACCAGGCGTGTTGAATTAAAGACAGGGCAGCATGGTTAAACCAGGCGTGTTGAATTAAAGACAGGGCAGCATGGTTAAACCAGGCGTTTTGAATTAAAGACAGGGCAGCATGGTTAAACCAGGCGTGTTGAATTAAAGACAGGGCAGCATGGTTAAACCAGGCGTGTTGAATTAAAGACAGGGCAGCATGGTTAAACCAGGCGTGTTGAATTAAAGACAGGGCAGCATGGTTAAACCAGGCGTGTTGAATTAAAGACAGGGCAGCATGGTTAAACCAGGCGTGTTGAATTAAAGACAGGGCAGCATGGTTAAACCAGGCGTGTTGAATTAAAGACAGGGCAGCATGGTTAAACCAGGCGTGTTGAATTAAAGACAGGGCAGCATGGTTAAACCAGGCGTGTTGAATTAAAGACAGGGCAGCATGGTTAAACCAGGCGTGTTGAATTAAAGACAGGGCAGCATGGTTAAACCAGGCGTGTTGAATTAAAGACAGGGCACCATGGTTAAACCAGGCGTGTTGAATTAAAAGCAGACGACCAGAGCTAGAAATCTAGGATCTGGAGGGAAAATGGACTCGTCTGTTTAGGCCAAACAGTGTGAACTTATGCGCAAACATTTTTAAGACTGTATTATCTTGGGTCTGTGTCGCTTTCTACGTTCTCTTAGATCTCATAACACCCTTAAATTGTCAGTGTCTAACTGACCATTAAAAGGAAAATAGATTGTCAGTTAAACCACGTTTCTCTCTTCCAGTGATCAGGGCAAAGGTGGCTGGAGTGGAAGTTGTGTCTGGTAACACCAAGTATGACATCCAACAGATCAAGGTATGATCAGCCTTTTTATGAAGTGGTTGTTCCTTCCTGCACTGAACATTGAAGCCACCTGAACCCCAGTCTGACAGCTGGTCCCAGTTCTCTCCTTTCCCCTGGGCTCCATCCCTTCAGTGTTTGCAGATCTGGGTTGGCATAAACGGTGTAGTTGTGGAGCTTCCACCATATGAAAAGGAGCTTCTGTAGAAATGGCTCATGCCTCTTGCTGGAAAGCACATTATTCAGTTGACGTTCCTACCAGTCCTAGACTATGGTGACGTCATCTATGGCTGCCATTTCATCAAAGCTTTTAAATGCAGTTCATCATAATGCACATTATTACTGGTGATGGGGGTTTGGTACTCATCACTGTATTCTCTACCAGGAAGTTGGCTGGCTCTTTGTCACGTTGGTGGATAAATTGCCAGATTTTTATTTATAAATCCCTTTTACTAAAACTCTCACTGTACCTAACATTATTACCCACCTTTAGACATTATAGTTACAGCCTGTCTCAGATCAGGGATGTTTAACTCTGGATATTCCATTTGTCGCTACTGAGTTGGATGAATCTGCCTGAAATATTTTTGCCGAATGATCTTCAAAATGTTCTAAATGTGACGTTTATTTGCCTTTAGGGCGACTCAGAATTGATTTTGACTGTTCTGCTTACATTTTGTGTGTGTTTCTGAAATTCGGGGGTCTGTAAAAAAAAAAATTACACCCTGATTAAAAATGAAGGTTAGATTAAGCAATATTTTTTGATCTGCAAACATCAGGCTGAGGGAATAGGGAAGGAATTAGGAACGACTGACAGTGCCTGAGAGCTGCAGTCGGTTAGGTTCAAAACGGTATATGTAGATGTTTGACAGATCCTTTGTTCTCTCCTTGTGATTGGCTAGATGTTCAAAGGTCCTGACCGGGTTATCCACGCCGTCTTCACTTCATCCTCTTCAGCCTCGTGCGGTGTGACCCTGGAAATCAACAAGGAGTATCTCTTCACGGGTGCGGTTCTCACTACGTTACCCAAGTTCATTGCTAGCGCCGGTTACACTGCTCAACCTGTGCTTGCAGCATCATGGCCTATTCTAAACTATTGACTTCATCTTGTACAAGAAATCAAGTGCTTTAGAATAAATCCTTTTTTAAAAACCTTTATTTAACTTGGTAAGTCAGTTAAACAAATTCTTGTTTGCAATGACGGCCAAACCCTGACGACGCTGGGCCAACTGTGCGCCGCCCTATGGGACTCCCAATCACGTCCGGATGTGATACAGCCTGGCTCTTACATTTACATTACATTTAAGTCATTTAGCAGACGCTGTTATCCAGAGCGACTTACATTTTTAACCTTTTTTTTATTTAACTAGGCAAGTCAGTTAAGAACAAACTCTTATTTTCAATGACGGCCTAGGAACAGTGGGTTAACTGCCTTGTTCAGGGGCAGAACGACAGAGCTTGTCAGCTCGGGGATTTGAACTTGCAACCTTTCGGTTACTAGCCCGGGGCGGCAGGCTACCCTGCCGCCCCGCCTCTTCAAGTTACACTTTATAATACCTAATGTTATGAATTTAAATGTTAATGCTTATAAATGTTTACAACTAATGCATCGCTTATTTATGATAAATTCTAGTGTTCCAGGCTGCATCGGTATGTCTTCCTGCTCCAGGGTAAAGTTACCCCCAGGGACAGATCTAGGATCTGTTTCCCCCTCCCCATTCCTATTCTTAACCATTTGTGGGGGGAAAAAGAGGAAATGGATCTAAGATCAGCATCTGGGGTTAACTTCTACCCCACAGGTTGTTGACTCACTGTCTTCTCTCTGTCTCCAGGCAGGATGAGTACTGATGGCAGTATGCATTTAGTCATGTGTGACTTTATTCAATACTGGGAGGACTTGAATGGCACACAAAAGAAGAGCTTGACTCAACGCTACCAAAGCGGCTGCGATTGCACGGTGTGTGTGACAGGAATTATAGTCAAATTACTTTACACCACTTTTGTTAAATGTTTACCTTGTCACATTGGCTAAACACAAGAGCTAGATTATTGGGGTAATGATCAGTCAGTGATCTGGATCTTTCTCTCTCCCTGCTCTGATCTACAGATCATCCGCTGCTCTTCCCTCCCCTGTCCCGTCAGCGCCCCAGATGAGTGCCTTTGGACAGACTTGTTGTTGGCCGATGGCCAAAGCGGACCCCAGGCCAAGTACTCTGCCTGTCTCAAGGGGCGTGATTGGTCCTGTGCCTGGTACAGGATGGCTCCATCCAAGAAGTAGTTCCTGGATATTGAAGACTCCTAAACTCTACAGGCCTTCCACTCACTGCTCAGTGGCTAAATATGCCTGCAATTTAAAAGCTGGTCACTTCTTGTGCAATAGAAATAAACTACTCCTCAAATATAGTGCTCTAAGTATTCATTTCTTGTGCCATTCATCTGTTTTTAAACTGGAACCAAAGGTGTTATTGAAAATCAAAAGTGATCTCTCTGTTGTTTCTGACTAGAACATTTTTCCTGAAATACCATCCTAAAGCCTGGGGCATGTTCAGCTAGGCACAATATTGTAGAATGAATGTTATATACATAGTCTTCCATGACAAAGAAATGCAGGTGTGGTCCCCTTCTGCACGTTGAATGCATTTTAATGAAATTGCTGAGAACACTCACACTTGCTGACCAAAAGATTGTCTGAGTTTTCAGAACATTTATCTTAAATCGTCTCTTTAAATTGTTCTATATTTTCTCAGACTCACTACCCACTGGGCAATGTCTTTGAAAACTTTTAGCTTCAAAGTGAAACTAATTTTGGATTTATGAAGTTAAATCTTTTACCTAAATCCTTTATTTGATATTTAGACGTTGAACTGACATCTGTGCCGAGTGGGTAGACTACATGGATAACCGTTCAGAATGTTTTTGAAAGCTTTGTAATGTATTTAACTAGGTGAGCCAGTTAAGAACACATTCTTAATTACAATGATGGCCTAACCCGGACAATGCTGGGCCAATTGTGCACCACCCAATCACGGCCAGTTGTGAATCAGCCTGGAATCAAACTAGTGTCTGTAGTGACTTCTCTAGCACAGATGCAGTGCCTTTAGACCTGTGCCACTTGTCCCAATACATGCATATTCGTCAACTTTTCAGCACCAATTGGTAATATGCAAATACTCAATTGTATATTTAAGGTTTGGAAAGTTTTTAATAGTAAACTGGTTTAGACTATATTGGTGAAATAAAAATACTGTTCTGGATTGACTGACCATGTCTAAAAGTAATGGACTATCGTTTCTCTTATTTGAGCTGTCCTTGCAATAATATGGACTTGGTCTTTTACCAAATAGATATCTTCTGTATACCACGCCTACCTTGTCACAACTGATTGGCTCAAACGCATTAAGATGGAAAGAAATTCCACATTAACTTTTTAGGCACACCTGTTAATTGAAATACATTCCAGGTGACTACCTCATGAAGCTGGTTGAGAGAATGCCAAGAGTGTGCAAAGCTGTCATCAAGGCAAAGGGTGGCTACTTCGAAGGATCTCAAATATATTTGTTTAATGCTTTTTTTGGTTACTACATGATTCCATATGTGCTATTTCATAGTTTTGATGTCTTCACTATTCTACAATGTAGAAAATAGTAAAAATAAAGAAAAACCCTGGAATTAGTAGGTGTGTCCAAACTTGACTGGTACTGTACATCTGTCCAAATGAAAGATAGCCAGCTATATGTTAACTCAAAATTGTCCAAACCGAAACGGTCACACCTGCAACAATTGACACCATAGATATATATATACTGAGTATACCAAACATTAGGAACACCTGCCTAAATTTGATTTGCACCCCCCTTTTTCCCCCCTCAGAACAGCCTCAATTCATGTGGGCTTGGACTCTACTAGGTGTCAAAAGCGTTCCACAGGGATGCTGGCCCATGTTGACTCCAATGCTTCCCACAGTTGTGTCAAGTTGACTGGGTGTCTTTTGGGAGGTGGACCATTCTTGATGCACACGGGAAACTGTTGAGCATTAAAAACCCAGGAGTGTTGCAGTTCTTGACACAAACCGGTGCGCCTGGCACCTACTACCATACCCAGTGTAGAGTATTGAGATGCATAGGCAGCAGGGGGGGTTCCAACCCTCCAAGAGCCCAAACATTGAAATGTATTCTGTTCATTCTTATGCACAATGCTATGTTCCTGTGCTAATCGAATTAGGAAACTGACGATGTCTTGCAAACTGGTTGTTATACAATTGCCATATTTAGCCAGTTGGATTATTATTTTATTAGCACAGGAGTGGTAAAAGTGCCTCACTGGGTTGAATTCACTATAACTGCTTTATTCAATTGAATGGCTTATCTGCTTATCTCACTACGGACAAAAATATTAAATTTCTCTACAAAGTAGATGGTAAACCTGGTTGATTTGGTTCACAGTGCAGGTTAGCGTTTCTCGTCAATCTTGTACTGGAGTCCACATTGCAGATGGACACAGGTATAAAATCAGATTTTAAACTTCACTTTCACCATACTGCTAACCTTAAATTAAGACAAAAAAGCACATGTTCCTTAATGAATTGTTATAACTTCGACTGTGCAGCTGGCCTCAGGGGAAATGGCCCAGGTCTGCCTCCAGGACAAGACTCATGACAAACATCAACCTGTTCAGTGTAATGTTTACAGTGGGTATTCACCACCCCTTGGATTTTTTTTCACATTTTGTTAGCGGGATTGAAATAGATTTTTTAAAAATTGGGATCCCCAAAAAATGCAGACAAATGAACAAAAAATAGTTGTACAATATTAACCGCCTTTTAGGCAAGCCTAAATTAGGTTAAGGAAAAGCATTTGGCTTCATAAATCACATAAATGACATGGACTGAAATAGTAGTTTACATGACTTTTGAGTGACTACCCTTCCTCTGTTCCTCAAAGACCAGGGAGCTTTTTGAAAGGCTTATAAAGGTCAGTGATTGGTAGATGGGAAACAAAGTTAACAATTATGCTGTGGATTATGTATAACACTACCCAGACATAAAAGATAGTCGTCTGCCTGAACTGAGCTGCAGGACAGGAAGGAAACTACTCAGGGGTGTCACCACGAGTCCATTTGGGGATTTTAAAATGGCTACGGACTTCAATGGCTGTGATGGGAGAAAACTGAGGATGGATCAACATCGTAGTGACTCTACAATAATGACCTAAATGACAGTGAAAATAAAATTATTCCAAAACATGCATCTTGTATGCAACAAGGCACTAAAGTAATACTGCAAAAAACATCTTGAATTAATAGACTTTTTGGTTTAAATGCAATACATTATGTTTGGGACAAATCCAACAACATATCACTGAGTAACTGCCTCCTTATTTTCAAGCATGGGGTGGCTGCATCATGGTATGTGTATCCTTGACCTTGGCAAAGACTGGGGAGTTTTTCAGGATAAAAAGATACAGGATGGAGCTAAGCACAGGCAAAATCCTAAAGGAAAACCTGCTTCAGTCTGCTTACACCAGACACTGGGAGAGGAATGCACCTTTCAGAAATACAATAATCTACAAAGTTCCTGGCTGGTCACGTTAGTTTTGACTGAAATGTCCTTGAAAATTGCTATTGAGCCATGATCCCCAACACTTTGACAGAGCTTGAAGATTTCTGAAAAGAATATTGGGCAAATATTGCCCAAACCAGGTGTGCAAAGCTCTTAGAGACTTAGGGCTCTGTTCAATCAGATCCTCTTCAGCCAACATCCACATAGCAGTTGTTTTGGCGGTGTCTGAGGTGGAACTGTGTTAGAGCTGTCAAATCCACAAGCGGCTCCTGGAATTATAGCTGAAACAGATATTGCCGTTGACTGCACAGAGTTGCATTAACTTCTAGTTGCACACAATCCCGGATCCGGGAGCACCCCCATCAGTAAAAAAGCTGACTAGCATAGCCTAGCATAGCGTCACAAGTAAATACTAGCATCTAAATATCATTAAATCACAAGTCCAAGACACCAGATGAAAGATACACATCTTGTGAATCCAGCCATCATTTCTGATTTTTTAAATGTTTTACAGGGAAGACACAATATGTAAATCTATTAGCTAACCACGATAGCAAAAGACACAACTTTTTTTTCCCACCATTTTTTTCCTGCATAGGTAGCTATCACAATTTCGACAAAATAAAGATATAAATAGCCACTAACCAAGAAACAACTTCATCAGATGACAGTCTGATAACATATTTATTGTATAGCATATGTTTTGTTCGAAAAATGTGCATATTTCAGGTATAAATCACAGTTCTACATTGCAGCTGCAATCTGAAATAGTGCCGAAGCAGCCAGAATAATTACAGAGACCAACGTCAAATACCTAAATACTCATCATAAAACATTTCTGAAAAATACACAGCATACAGCAAATGAAAGACCAACATCTTGTGAATCCAGCCAATATTTCAGATTTTTAAAGTGTTTTACAGCGAAAACACAATATAGCATTATATTAGCTTACCACAATAGCCAGAAACACAAGCCGTTTACCAGCAGCAAAGGTTAGCGATCCTAACAAACCAGCAAAAGATATATAATTTTTGCCTAACCTTCATATACTTCATCAGATGACAGTCCTGTAACATCATATTACACAATGCATATAGGATTTGTTCGAAAATGTGCATATTTAACGGCACAAATCGTGGTTATACAATGTGAATTGTAGCCAAACTTGAAGCAATCTGTCCGGCGCCATCTTGGAGAGGCACCTAATCTAATCGATAACTAATCGTAAACTTGACTAAAAAATACAGGTTGGACAGCAAATGAAAGATACATTAGTTCTTAATGCAACCGCTGTGTTAGATTTTTAAAATTAACGTTACTCGACATACAGCGTGCGTTACAGCGAGACCATGCCGAAATTAATGGCGGACTAATAATTTAACATTTTTCCACAGAAATACGAATTAACATCATAAATATCTCTTACTTTTTGATGAGCTTCCATCAGAATCTTGGGCAAGTGGTCCTTTGTCCAGAACAATCGTCTTTTGGTTGAAAGATGTCCTCTACTCCTGTAGAATTAGCTGCTAACGCCAGCGATGTACCGGAGAGGTGCCCAACTCGCGATAACGCCTGACAAAGAAACTCCAGAAAATCGCAATAAACTGATATAAACTGCTATTATTCGGTTTAAATTAACTACCTTATGAAGTTTTTAAGACAAAAAACAAATTAAATCAGAGCCGGAGATATAGAACTGCTAAACCGAAAGCTTTTCAGGACGCCATGCTGGTGTCCCTCCTGCGTCAGGCCCCGCGTCGAAAAGGTTGGTCCTTCCGTTCCAAGAGGCTTTATACTCCCCCAGATGGTGCTATCCACTCCATTCAAAGTCTCACCGCTTACTGACATCTAGGGGAAGGCGTATGCAGTGCATGTAGCCCCATAGCTTACAAGGGAATTTATAAACCGACCCTGGAACAGAGACCTCGATTTCAGAAATCTCACTTCTTGACAGGAAGTGTGCTGCAGAATGAGTTCTGTTTCACTCAGAGAAAAAATTCAAACGGTTTTAGAAACTAGAGAGTGTTTTCTATCCAATAGTAATAATAATATGCATATTGTACGAGCAAGAATTGAGTACGAGGCAGTTTAATTTGGGAACGAATTTTTTACAAAGTGCAAATAGCACCCCCTATTGACAAAAGGTTTTAAGAGAAAACCCATGCAACCTTGTTTAAGTTTGAAGCACCCCAAAATAGCTCACTATAAAGAACACGTTGCCTATAAAAAAAATGATATTACTACCATTACTACTGCCATCACTACCAATACTACTACTTCACAATAAATACTTCTAGACTAACAAGCACACCACATTTACTTCAGTAAATGTCCTTATCTAGTTTTTTTAATACATTTCATAGGTGACCTGATTAGACAGACTCTGTTCTCATTATGGCCCATATAAAACCGTTTTGCAACTGATTAATCACTGTCATACCCTACACAGAGATTGATAAGGTCTGAAAGGGACTTTCCCATCGGCCAAGCCTGCAGTCTTTCTTGGTTAACTGTTGATTTTGGTAACTTGCCTGAAAGTTGTTGTTTACACACAGAAATGCCAGAACCTGTCGGTCTCTTAATTAAACAACAGGAAAGAAGATGAAAAATATATTTTTCTCACAATGTGTAGCACTACCTAGCATGCTTGCTAGTTTGTTATCACCCACATGAGGGCGAAGCTGGTGTGGTTAGGCTGGTTAGTTACCGCTAAATAGTGTATCTCGGCCGAAGTAATAGGATAAATGTGTCTCAGCTCTGCTTGCCCTGACTAAAAGTTACACTTCCAGTGTAGCAGGCTTTAAAATAAAACGTATTTTGTGACGCCCCTACTGGAATTCTTTGCAGTTTGGTTGTTTTCTGTTAAAAATTCCCTGCCTAATGGGACAACAACAGAGCAGACTAAACTTGCCTAGCTGCCATAAATGCCATAAATTGTCCATCTTTCACTTTAAAAAAGAGTATAAACCAGAAAGATCAGTTTTAGGCTATGCCTACTGGAATTCCTTACAATTGTGTGGTTTTCTGTAGAAAAAAACACTTGGGTCAACTCTAACCCTGTAAGCCTTAAAGTCCCTGCATCAGCTCTTGGACCAACAGGCTCTGAGACAGCTTCTACCCCCAAGTCATAAAACTGCTTCATAGGCATAAGACTACTAAATAGTAAATTAATTGGTGACTCGGACTACATGCATTGACCCTATCTTACAATTACTATATGCACACCCACACGACTCTACAGTAAATACACACACTTTTACACTCATCATATGCTGCTGCTACTCTGCTCTTTATTTGACTATTATTATTATCTATCCTGATGCCTAGTCACATTACCCTGTCTTCATGTATGTACATAAATACCTCGTACCTCTGCACATTGATCTGGTACTAGTACCCCTGTATATAGCTCCATTCTTGTGTATTTTATTCCTTTTGTGTTACTATTTTCATTAAAATAGTTTTACTCTGTTTTGTTGGGAAGGGCTCGTAAGCAAGCATTTCACGGTAAAATTGATCCCCGTTGTATTCAGCTCATGTGACGAATAACATTTGATTTGACTTGAAATGAATAGGAGTGTCTCACGCTCGGCAAAAGTATTTAGAGTATTTAGCAGCTCCTCTTCCTGGGGTCCAAACAGGAACAAAACAATTACATCACAACAAAACAACACCCTACATCATAAATAAACCAATACATCATACAATAAATGACTACGTTATTACTCTAATATTACACATTTACAATATAAAATGTACATTACTACAATCTTAGTGTGTGTGTGTGTGAGAGAGAGAGAGTGTGTGTGTGTGCATGTGTGTCCTCACAGCACGTCAATACCTCTCACAAACACAAGTTGTGATGCAGTCAATCTCTCCTCTACTTTGAGCCAGGAGAGATTGACAAGCACGTTATTGATATTAGCCCTCTGTGTACATTTAAGGGCCAGCCACACTGCTCTGTTCTGGGCCAACTGTAATTTGCCTATGTCCTTCTTTGTAAACTTGAGCATATCACTGGGCAGTAGTCCAGGTGTGATAAAACTAGGGCCTGTAGGACTTGTTTTGTTGATGTGATATCAAGAAAGCAGAGCACCCCTTTATCAAGGTCAGACCTCTCCCCATATAGCTACTGTTGCATCAATATGTTTTGACCATTTCAGATTCCAATCTATGGTTACACCAAGCAGTTTAGACTCCTCAACTTGCTCAATTGCCACAATATTCATGACAAGATTTAGATGAGGTTTAGGGTTTTAGATGAGGTTTAGGGTTTTAGATGAGGTTCAGGGTTTTAGATGAGGTTTAGGGTTTTAGATGAGGTTTAGGGTTTTAGATGAGGTTCAGGGTTTTAGATCAGGTTCAGGTTCAGGTTTTAGATGAGGTTTAGGGTTTTAGATGAGGTTTAGGATTTTAGATGAGGTTCAGGGTTTTAGATGAGGTTTAGTGTTTTAGATAAGGTTTATGGTTTTAGATCAGGTTCAGGGTTTTAGATGAGGTTTAGGGTTTTAGATGAGGTTCAGGGTTTTAGATGAGGTTTAGGGTTTTAGATGAGGTTGAGGGTTTTAGATGAGGTTTAGGGTTTTAGATGAGGTTGAGGGTTTTAGATGAGGTTTAGTTCTACCTGGTTTATGTTAGAGAGGCATCCATTAAAGAACAGCCTGTGTTCTATTAGATAGGTAACTCTCAATCCACGAAATGGCAGATAATGCAAAGACATAACACATATGTTTTTTATAACACCAGACTGATTGATAATGTAATAAGCTGCACTGGTCAACCAAAACAGCTCCCACAATCTTCTTATTATCCATTTATTTCAGCCAATCATCATTAATTTGTTTCAGTGCCGTACATGTCGAGTGCCCTTCCCTATAAGCATGCGGGAACTAAAAGGAGCATCTTGGTTTCAAGGTCCGAGCTTTGAGAGAAGAATCATCGTGAGGTATCAGTCAGTCACATGCAGGAACCAATGTTAATAAGAGATAATGAATAATGTCAATCATGCTTATATGACATGTTTGTGTAGCATTATATAAGGACTGAAAGGGAATGCCTTAGTTTTCATCAAGCTTGGATTGAGTTTGTGAACCTCTCCGGCTGTGATAATAAAGAGTGATTCATTTAAAATTGACTTCAGGTGTCCCTTCAATTTCCTCCACAATCTTGGCGTCAGTGAAGGTCTGTGAGGGAACACTGGTGGCGCATTCTGTGTGAAAGTGTGAGGGAAATTCCTGTCTGACCAAAGACGACCTGGACCCGCCCAGACCAGACTTTTACTGTGAGGTGCCCAGGGGAAGATACCTGATCCGGCAAACCTCTGAGGGACACGTCTACTGAATTTCAGTAAGTAAATTGTCACGCCCTGACCATAGAGAGCTGTTTATTCTCTATGTTGGTTGGGGCGTGAAAGTGACTAGGGTGGGTTATCTCAGTGATTAATGATCTATGTTGGCCTGGTATGGTTCCCAATCAGAGGTAGCTGTTTATCGTTGTCTCTGATTGTGGATCATATTTAGGCAGCCATTTCCTCATTGTGCTTTGTGGGATCTTGTCTAGGTATAGTTGACTGAGAGCACTACTTTGAGCTTCACATTTAGTTTTTTTCGCTTTATAGTTTTTTCCTTTGAGTTTCTCTTCCAAATAAAAAGGATGGAAACATACCACGCTGCATCTTGGTCCTCTCCTTATAACGATCGCTACAGAAGATCCCAACAACAACGGACCAAGCAGCGTGCCCAGGAGGAAAGCCAGGAGTGGAGGACATCCTGGACGTGAGACGAGATTATGGCAGGAGACAGAAGCCTTCCATGGAAGCAGGCGGAGGCAGCGAGGGAACAACAACGACAACACCGGGGTTCGCGGCCACGACGGAAGCCCGAGAGACATCCCGAATGTATATATCTTTTTTTGGGGGGGGGGGGGGGGGGGGGGGGGGGGGGTCTATCAGTGGTCTATCAGTTGATGTCCAATTTCATGAGTGTTGACCGTGTGTGTTATTAGTGGCTTTCAGGTAGCACTCTAATATTGCAATATCTTAGTAATTTGAAGGGTCTAAGGTTTCAATACAAGGCCACATGATGAACAGAGGGATTGAGCCTTGGGACTGATATTAAATGAAAGGCTGCCATCTGGTGTTTTGGGTTAAAGATAAGCCTCCTGTGGACCAGTAGATAAGCCTCCAATGAAAGTGAGTGGTACTCACGGAACTCAGGGTGTAAGGGACACAGTGGAAGCATTTGGGGCAGAGGTATGAATCATTTAATAAGATATGTTTTTGACCCTTTCCAATTATTTTTACTCATTTCGATAGTTTGAATAACTGAAGTAGATCCAAATTGAAGTAGATCCAAGTTGAAGTAGATCCAAATTGAAGTAGATCCAAGTAAATGTTTAAGTACCAAATATTAAGATGATAAGTCAGCACCAACTTTTTGAAGGCCCCAGTGGATTTGTTAAACAACAGGTTTTATTTTTTGACTATTTGATGTCCCAGGGACAGCTAATACAGAACACATGTCAATGCAACCTGATTGTGGTAAGAGCTATGGAAACAATGATTAAACATTGACAGATGCATTTACCTCTGAGTCTACGGATCCCTTGTGTATGTGTGTGTGTTGTTTAATAGATTCACTCCTGTTGATAGAAGTATAACCTTGCCTGTAGATTTGAGCTTTATTATGATGATAGTATTTCCATAAATTAAATTGTGTAAGGGAGAATGTGTGTAACTGATTGACTTACTAGAATGAAGGGTTTGAAAGGATAAACAATCTGGTTTTATGTGTTGATTTAGCTTACTTTAATAGAAGTATTTTGATAGAACCTCATTTGATAGTTTAAGCCATAATTGAATGATTACCTTAAAATATTACAATCGTAACCACATAAGTGGTTATTTTATTGTCTGCAGAGATAGCCTTGAATTGTACACAGCATCTCCTCTCACTCTACCTTGGTTCGTGAAGTTGACTGGGACCTCCTCCTCAGACCAATTGGCAGTACGCCCAGAACATTGCTCTGGGAACCAAAGGAGTATCTCAGTTTCCAGGTCTCAGCTTTGAGAGAAGAAGCCTTTTGAGGTATCACTCAGTCACATGCAGGAACCAATGTTAATAATGAATAATGTAAATGATGCTTGTATGACTTGTTTGTGTAGCAGTATACAAGGACTGAAAGGGAACACCCATGGCAGTGTTTTCATCAAGCTTGGACTGAGTTTGTGAACCTCTCCAGACATCATAATAAAGAGTGATTCATTTAATATTGACATCAGGTGTCCCTGATGTTGAATTTCCACCACACCATGCAAAAAAACTGATATCACTAGCTTGAACAGACAGATTTTTTATTTTTATTTATTTTAATTTTACCGCCTTTTCTCCCCAATTTTCGTGGTATCCAATCGCTAGTAATTACTATCTTGTCTCATCGCTACAACTCCCGTACGGGCTCGGGAGAGACGAAGGTCGAAAGCCATGCGTCCTCCGAAGCACATCCCAACCAAGCCGCACTGCTTCTTAACACAGCGTGCCTCCAACCAGGAAGCCAGCCGCACCAATGTGTCGGAGGAAACACCGTGCACCTGGCCCCCTTGGTTAGCGCGCACTGCGCCCGGCCCGCCACAGGAGTCGCTGGAGCGCGATGAGACAAGGATATCCCTACCGGCCAAACCCTCCCTAACCCGGACGACGCTAGGCCAATTGTGCGTCACCCCACGGACCTCACTATCGCGGCCGGCTGCGACAGAGCCTGGGCGCGAACCCAGAGACTCCGGTGGCGCAGCTAGCGCTGCGATGCAGTGCCCTAGACCACTGCGCCACCCGGGAGTGAACAGACAGATTTTGATTGAGATTTTTGTATTATGCCAATTAGATTTCCGTGGGGCGTGGTCATTGATTCAAAAGTTTTTAAGGTGTAGGCTGCTACAACACGTGTGCCACATCCGACCCGCATGACCTGTGATTTCCGTGAATCTGATTGGTCAAAGAGGTGGCACCACTGGTCCCAGAGTGTTTTTTTTCTCCTGCTCTAAAGTTACCCCAAGTTATTATTTTTACTGAAAGCAACAACACTGTAAGGAATTCCAGTAGGCGTAGTCTAAAACAGATATTTCTGGTTCATCCCCATTATTTAAGTGAGACGGACAGTTTATGACATTTATGGCAGCCGGGCAAGTTGAACCTGCTCTGTGGTTGTCCCATTAGGCAGAGTATTTTTTAAACTAAATACAACCAAACTGTAAAATTCACAAAATACATATTTTTTACCTGCTACACTGGAAGTGTAACTTTTAGTCAGGGCGAGCAGAGCGCGAGCCACTTTATCCTGTTACTCCAGCTGAGATACTCTATATAGCAGTAACTCACCTAGCCATGCTAGCTTCACCCTCGTGTGGGTGCTAACAAGCATGCTAAGTAGTGCTAGGTATCAACAGCCATTGTCAACCAGTCAAGTAGGGGTTGGAAAATCTGGTGAGGTTCGATTGGTTACTCGCAAAGCAATATCACCAAATATTTGCTTGATGATCAGCCTTGCCCAACTTTAGTCCCGCCCTGTTCAGCTCCCTCTCCCATGCTTGCATCTCCCAATGGTCCCTGGCCACTGTGCTTCTCACCGCTTTACTTTCATTGAAAATGAATGGGAAGCTAATGTTTCACCATGTGATGCTGTCTCTAGTATATACGCCCTGTCAGACGTGAACTGCACGTTGAAATCTTGAAATCACGCTCTGAAAAGTTTGGATTATGTGTCCGATGTAGCAGGCCATGAAAACAGATTTTTCTGCTTCCTCCCTGTAGTTTAATTAAGGGACGACAAGTTATGGCATTTCTGTATGTAAACAACTATCGGGTAAGTGACCATAGTCTTCGGCAACCACAAAATACTGCTGATTTGGCCGATGGGAAAGTGCCTTTCAGACCTTAAAGTCAATCTCTCTGTGTAGGGTATGACATAGTGATGAATCAGTTGCAGAATGGTTGTATATGGGCTATGGTGACTTTTTCTAATCAGGTCACGTAGGTTTAAACTCCTGGAAAAACTCCTGGCCCTATAGGGAGGATGAAAACCCTATCAAACTGCAGCAACCTTTCTCATATGATTTATAATTTAAAACTGGAATAACAGGGGAGTTTCCCTTACACAGACACAGAGGCAACTGTGATGAGACAATACAACTAACAGGACCAAGCTTGCTTTATGCAGTGTTGCATCATGAAGGTCCAGGGATAGAAATGGACTGTGTCCAAAATCCTTCAATTCTACCCCTGTGTATTCATACCACTTGACTTTTTCCACATTTTGTTATGTTACAGTCTAAATTCAAAATTGATTACATTTATGTTTTTTCTTCACCCATCTACACACAGTACCCCATAATGACAAAGTGAAAACATGTTTTTAGAAATCATTGCAAATTTATTGAAAATGAAATACAGAAATATCTCATTTACATAAGTATTCACACCCCTGAGTCAATACTTTGTAGAAGCAACTTTGGCAGCGATTACAGCTGTGAGTATCTCTGGTTAAGTCTCTAAGAGCTTTCCACACCTGGATTGTACATCATTTACCTATTATTCTTTTCAGCATTTTTCAAGCTCTGTCAAATTTGTTGTTGATCATTGCTAGACCATTTTCAAGTTTTGTCATAGATTTTCGAGCAGATTTAAGTCATAGCTGTAACTCGGCCAATCAGGAACACGCACTTCTTGGTAATAAACTCCAGTGTAGATTTGGCCTTGTGTTTTAGGCTACTTTCCTGCTGAAAGGTGAATTCATCTCCCAGTGTCAGGCGGAAAGCGGACTGGACCAGGTTTTTTTCTAGGATTTTTCCTGCGCATAGCTAAATTTGGTTTCTTTTTTTTATCCTCAGTCCTTAACGATTACAAGCATACCCACAACATAATGCAGTCACCACTATGCTTGAAAATATGTAGAGTGGTACTCAGTAATGTGTTGTATTGGATTTGCCCCAAACATAACACTTTGTATTCAGAACAAAAACTGAATTGCTTTGCCACATTTTTAGCAGTATTACTTTAGTTCTTTTTTGAAAACAGGATGCATGTTTTGGCATATTTTGATTCTGTACAGGCTTCCTTCTTTTCACTCTGTCAATTAGGTTAATATTGTGGAGTAACTACAATGTTGTTGACCCATCCTCAGTTTTCTCCTATCACAGCCATTAAACTCTGTTACTGTTTAAAAGTCACCACTGGCCTAATAGTGATTAAAGTCACCACTAGCCTAATAGTGAAATCCCTGAGCGGTTTTCTTCCTCTCTCAGTTAGGAAAGACGCCTGTATCTTTGTAGTGACTGGGTGTATTGATACACCACCCAAAGTGTATTTAATAACTTCACCATGTTAAAAGGGAGATTCAATGTCTGCTTTTTCACCCATCTACCAATAGGTGCCCTTCTTTGCGATTCATTGGAATACCTCCCTGGTCTTTGTGGTTGAATCTGTCTTTGAAATTCACTGTTTGACTGTGGGGCCTTACAGATAATTGTATGTATGGAGTACAGAGATGAGGTAGTCATTCAAAAATCATGTTAAACACTATTATTGCACACAAAGTGAGTCCATGCAACTTATTATATGACTTGTTAAGCACATTTGTACTACTGAACTCAGGTTTGTTGGCTGCGCCCACTAATTGTCCACACCTGATCTTAATGAGTGCTTGTTTCCTTTGAAATGGGTGTGTTTGAATAGACTCATATTAACAGCGTTGTATGACTTAGCATGCTAGCTCCATCCTGGTGGCACAGTGGACTAATTCCATGGATAGAGAACAGAAGATTCCACAACAAAAAAATGAATGCCTAAACAAATTAATTTCCATGTGTCCTATCTGTGCTTAGAGTTGAAAACAGTCAACCCAAACTAAGCTAGCAGTATTATTAAAAGTCTTATTTGAAACATGTTCTCAGAATGTTATTGAATTATCTTCAAATAACCTATCATTTCTGTTTTCAGGACATTAATAAAACTTCCCAGGAAAACGTTCTCAGAACCTCCCTGCAACCTAAAAATAAATGTTCCCGGAAACAGGTGAAGTTCACATTTCAGCTCTCAGGATGTTTAAAAAACAATATGTTTTACCAGTCAGGAAACTGATGGCTTTGTTCCCAGAACAAATAGGAAAACAAAAACCTGTATTCCCACAACTTCCAAGGAACCAAATGTGCTAGCTGGGAGGCTTTCAAAAGGCCCTACAAACAAACAGATTATAATTTTGGTGTGCAATAGAATTGTGTCTTTGGAGCATTCAAATGTATGTTCCGTAGCAATTTTTCTTCACAATATGACGCAGATAGGCTCATTCTGTTCAAGACAACCCAGGCTATAACGCATGTCATCATTGTAACTGTGGATAAAAAAAAGAGATCATAAACATTGATACTGTAAATTACATGAGTTTTCAAATACAGAAATGTGAGTGGTTTGCTTGTATGACATCAAAGTGGTATTTATTATAAACCTTAATATCACATATTTTATAGCACATCGACTCCTCTCAATTTAACGCATTTCTCTCACCCAGACAACAACAAATGTGCAAAAGTAGCCCAATTAGCGGGAGGGAAGGTGTAATCTTCTTGTCTCTTGTAGTGCTCAAGTTTATAACGGCTGTCAGTCAAAACCCCTACCAGTGCTGTGAAGTGGAGAACCTGAGCTCTTATGTCATGTATGGCATGTTACTGTACAGGCAATTTAGGCGCTTATCAACAACAAAATCTGCCATTTTCATCTCATATATGGGATGACAGGGGCAAGTGAACTGAGCAGTTGGGCAAGTTGAGCCTGCTCTGAAATTTCCCCAGGTGTTAAATTTTTTTTTACTGAAAGCAACAAAACTTGAAGGAATTCCAGTAGGCTTAGCCAATGTTTTTATTGAACCTTTATTTAACTAGGTAAATTCTTATTTACAATGACGGCATACCCTTCCAAACCTTGACGCTGGGCCAATTGTGCGCCGCCCTATGGTACTCCCAATCACGGCCAGATTGTGATACAGCCTGGAATCAAACCAGGGTCTGTAGTGACGCCACTAGCACTGAGATGCATTGCCTTAGATCGCTGCACCACTCGGGAGCCCCCCAAAAACAAAAAAATGATATTTCAGTTTCATCCCCAATTTATGGCAGCCGGGCATGTTGAGCCTGTGGTTGAGCCATTAGTTAGAGGATTTTTTTAATGAATGGTTGCTGTTCTGGAGTAATAGAATGCTCAGCCTACCATAGGCTGGGTTCTGACTGGGGGAGGAGCTCACAGCCTGCAATAAATAGCGGATGTCTACGTTGAGGGGAAAGTATTTGTAAGAGTTATCCGTCGTTCTGGGAACAGTTTCGAAGGGAAATACGTTTTATTGTAATTTACGCCTCACACTTTCATTAGTCGGATCCTTTTGTGATATTTGTGTAACCATAATTCGTTTCCAAATGACGCGGTATGTAAGCAGTTGTTTCATTACTCTGTTCGTTCTGTTCCTTTGGCGGGTCGAAGACATCGCAGATGCTTGCAGATGCTCCCCTCCGCATCCTCAACAGGCTTTTTGCGATGCAGATATCGGTAAGGCGAGTTTGGCGACATTTCACTTTTCAGCTTTTCTTCACATGTTGAAGCTATCAATACGCAGCATGGAAAATTTTTATGTATTGTCTGTGGTCGTAGTATAAATAATTAGGACATGCTCATTAAGCCTGTTTACATCTTCTCACACTTATTTACAGAATTAAGTAGGCGACAGTAAGATGGGCTCTCAACCCTGTTCCTGGAGAGCTATGCTCCTGTAAATGTTAAATCAAACCCGTTTGTAACGAACCTGAGTCAGTTTATCAACCAGTTAATTATTAGAATCAGGTGCGCTAGATTAGGGTTGGAGCGAAACATATAGGACGGCAGCTCTCCAGGAACAGGGTTGAGAGCCCTGCTTTGCTTTAGGCATAAAGTGTGCCTACACATTGAGGTCTGTTTACAAAACATTAAGGACACCTGCTCTTTCCATGACATGGACTGGCTAGGAGTTAACTATGATCCCTTATTGCTGTCACTTGTTCAATCCACTCCAATCAGAGTAGTTGAAGGGGAGTAGACAGGTTAAAGAAGGCTGTTTAAGCCCTGAGACATGGCTTGTGCCATTCAGAGGGTGAATGGGCAAGACCAAAGATTGAAGTGCTGTTAAATGGGGCATGGTAGTAGGTGCCAGGCGCACCGGTTTAAGTGAACTGCAACGCTGCTGGGTTTTTCACAACAGTTTCCTGTGTATCAAGAATGGCCCACCACCCAAAGGACATCCAGCCAACTTGACACAACTGTGGGAAGCATTGGAGTCCACATGGGCCGGCATAATTATGGAATACTTTCGACGCCTTGTCGAGTCCATGTGCCAATGACTTGAGGTTCTGTTCTATGGCATAATCTTATAGCAGCAGCTACTGTACCAGACACTCTGCCGCATCTTCCTACCTGAACCAATCATCTACAGAGGGCATGATTAAACCAGGTGTGTCAAATTAAAAGCAGAAGACCAGCGCTAGGAATGTAGGACCAGGAGGGAAATGGACTAGTCATCTGTTTTGGTGTAAACCTAGCCAGAATGTTACACTGAGTCTTAACTTATGCACAAACATTCTGAAAAGACTGTACAATTTTGGGTCTGTAAAGCATTCTACACTGTTCTCTGATCCATATCACCCTTAAACCATCAGTGTGACAGACAGTATAATTTCAATAATGTTAAACCTTTTCTCCCTCTTCTAGTGATCAGGGTGAAGGTGGTTGGCAAGAAAGCTTTGTCTAACGAGATCAAGTATGACATCCAACAGATCAAGGTATGATCAGCCTTTTTATGAAGTGGTTGTTCCTTCCTGCACTGAACATTGAAGCCCCCTGAACCCCAGTCTGACAGCTGGTCCCAGTTCTCTCCTTTCCCCTGGGCTCCATCCCTTCAGTGTTTGCAGATCTGGGTTGGCATAAACGGTGTAGTTGTGGAGCTTCCACCATATGAAAAGGAGCTTCTGTAGAAATGGCTCATTCCTCTTGCTGGAAAGCACATTATTCAGTTGACGGTCCTACCAGTCCTAGACTATGGTGACATCATCTATGACTGCCATTTCATCAAAGCTTTTAAATGCAGTTCATCATAATGCACATTATTACTGGTGATGGGGGTTTGGTACTCATCACTGTATTCTCTACCAGGAAGTTGGCTGGCTCTTTGTCACGTTGGTGGATAAATTGCCAGATTTTTATTTATAAATCCCTTTTACTAAAACTCTCACTGTACCTAACATTATTACCCACCTTTAGACATTATAGTTACAGCCTGTCTCAGATCAGGGATGTTTAACTCTGGATATTCCATTTGTCGCTACTGAGTTGGATGAATCTGCCTGAAATATTTTACTTTATTTGTGGAATAATCTTCAAAATGTTCTAAATGTGACGTTTATTTGCCTTTAGGGCGACTCAGAATTGATTTTGACTGTTCTGCTTACATTTTGTGTGTTTCTGAAATTCGGGGATCTAAAAAAAAAAAATTACACCCTGATAAAAAATGAAGGTTAGATGAAGCAATGTTTTTGATCTACAAACATCAGGATGGGGAATAGGGAGGGAATTAGGAACGACTGACAGTGCCTGAGAGCTGCAGTCGGTTAGGTTCAAAACTGTATATGTAGATGTTTGACAGATCCTTTGTTCTCTCCTTGTGATTGGCTAGATGTTCAAAGGTCCTGACCGGGTTATCCACGCCGTCTTCACTTCAGCCTCGTGTGGTGTGACCCTGGAAACCAACAAGGAGTATCTCTTCACGGGTGTGGTTCTCACTACGTCACCCAAGTTCATTGCTAGCGCCGGTTACACTGCTCAACCTGTGCTTGCAGCATCATGGCCTGTTCTAAACTATTGACTTCATCTTGTACAAGAAATCAAGTGCTTTAGAATAAATACTTTTTTTTAAACCTTTATTTAACTTGGTAAGTCAGTTAAACAAATTCTTGTTTGCAATGACGGCCAAACCCTGACGACGCTGGGCCAACTGTGCGCCGCCCTATGGGACTCCCAATCACGTCCGGATGTGATACAGCCTGGCTCTTCAAGTTACACTTTATAATACCTAATGTTATGAATTTAAATGTTTACAACTAATGCATCACTTATTTATTATGATAAATTCTAGTGTTCCAGGCTGCATCGGTATGTCTTCCTGCTTCAGGGTAAAGTTACCCCCAGGGACAGATCTAGGATCTGTTTCCACCTCACCCATTTCTAATCTTAACCATTTGTGGGGGAAAAAGAGGAATTGGATCCAAGATCAGCATCTGGGGTTAACTTCTACCCCACAGGTTGTTGACTCACTGTCTTCTCTCTGTCTCCAGGCAGGATGAGTACTGATGGCAGTATGCATTTAGTCATGTGTGACTTTATTCAATACTGGGAGGACTTGAATGGCACACAAAAGAAGAGCTTGACTCAACGCTACCAAAGCGGCTGCGATTGCACGGTGTGTGACAGGAATTATAGTCAAATTACTTTACACCACTTTTGTTAAATGTTTACCTTGTCACATTGGCTAAACACAAGAGCTAGAGTATTGGGATAATGATCAGTCAGTGATCTGGATCTTTCTCTCTCCCTGCTCTGATCTACAGATCATCCGCTGCTCTTCCCTCCCCTGTCCCGTCAGCGCCCCAGATGAGTGCCTTTGGACAGACTTGTTGTTGGCCGATGGCCAAAGCGGACCCCAGGCCAAGTACTCTGCCTGTCTCAAGGGGCGTGATGGGTCCTGTGCCTGGTACAGGGGGATGGCTCCATTCAAGAAGTAGTTCCTGGATATTGACGACCCCTAAACTCTACAGGCCTTCCACTCACTGCTCAGTGGCTAAATATGCCTGTAATTTAAAAGCTGGTCACTTCTTGTGCAATAAAAATAAACTACTCCTCAAATATAGCGCTCCAAGTATTCATTTCTTGTGCCATTTATCTGTTTTTAAACTGGAACCAAAGGTGTTATTGAAAATCAAAAGTGATCTCACTGTTTCTGACTAGAACATTTTTCCTGAAATACCATCCTAAAGCCTGGGGCATGTTCAGCTGGGCACAATATTGTAGAATGAATGTTATATACATAGTCTTCCTTGACAAAGAAATGCAGGTGTGGTTCCCTTCTGCACGTTGAATGCATTTTAATGAAATTGCTGAGAACACTCACACTTGCTGACCAAAAGATTGTCTGAGTTTTCAGAACATTAATCTTAAGTAGTCACTTTAAATTTGTACTTTAATATTGAACAATTTCTCAGACTCACTACCCACTTGGCAATGTTTTCATTTAACACTTTGCATTAAAGTAAAATTAATTTTGGATTTATGAAGTTAAATCTTTTACCTAAATCCTTTATTTGATATCTAGACGTTGAACTGACATCTGGGCCGAGTGGGTAGACTATATGGATAACCGTTCAGAATATTTTTGAAAGCTATGTAATGTATTTAACTAGGTGAGCCAGTTAACCTGTTATGGCTGCAAGCCCGATATCGGTACACCTATGACAACATCCCCCCACCCCCCCCACACTGATTAGCATCGCTAGCATAGCGTCACAATTAAATAGTAGCATCTAAATATCATTAAATCACAAGTCCAAGACACCAGATGAAAGATACAGATCTTGTGAATAAACCCATCATTTCTGTTTTTTAAAATGTTTTACAGGGAAGACACAATATGTAAATCTATTAGCTAACCACGTTAGCAAAATACACCATTTTTCTTTGTCCACCATTTTTTCTCTCCACCACTAGCTATCACCAATTCGGCCAAATAAAGATATTGATAGCCACTAACCAAGAAAAAACCTCATCAGATGACAGTCTGATAACATATTTATTGTATAGGATAGGTTTTGTTAGAAAAATGTGCATATTTCAGGTAGAAATCATAGTTTACAATTGCACCCACCATCACAACTCGACTAGAATTACTACAGAGAGCAACGTGTTTTACCAATTTACTCATCATAAAACATTTCATAAAAATATACAGCTCACAGCAATGGAAAGACACAGATCTTGTGAATTCAGACAACATTTCAGATGTTCTAAGTGTTTTACAGCGAAAACACAATAAATCGTTATATTAGCATACCAGATATGCAAACGTTACCCCAGCATGAATTCAAGCCAAAGAGAGCGATATCGTTATCATCGCCAAAATATATTAATTTTTTCACTAACCTTCTCAGAATTCTTCCGATGACACTCCTGTAACATCATATTACAACATACATATAGAGTTTGTTCGAAAATGTGCATATTTAGCCATAAAAAAACGTGGTTATACAATGAAAATAGTAGCAAAACAAGCCTGGAAATGTCGGTCGCCATCTTTCAGAGTGATCTAGTTTAATCAATAGCTAATCATATACTTGACTAAAAAATACAGGGTTGACAGGAATCGAAAGACAAATTAGTTCTTAATGCAATCGCTGAATTACATTTCTAAAATTATCCTTACTGTGCAATACAGGGTTCGCCAAGCGAAGCTATACCAAACAAAATGGCGGAATATGCGTTTAAAATTTTTCGACAGAACAACGATTTATCATATTAAATATTTCTTACTGTGAGGTGATCTTCCATCAGAATCTTGGGCAATGTATCCTTTCTTGGGTCTAATCTTCTTTTGGTCGAAAGATGTCCTCTGTCCGTCGAAATGCCCACTAACGTTCGACCGGGACCCCGAAACGTGCCCAAAGCTTCAAAGAGCATCACATAGAACTGCCTCAAAATCGCACTAAACGGATATAAATTGCTATAAAACGGTTTAAATTAACTACCTTATGATGTTTTTAACACCTCTAACGAGTAAAAACATGACCGGCGAAATATTACTGGCTAAACCCAAGCTTGGAAAGAGAGCAGGTCCAACGTACATCGTGCGTCAGGCGCAGCAGGAAAAGAACGGTACTTCCGGTATTTCTTGTTTTATACAGGCCATGATTGCGCAATCGACTCCATTCAAAGCGTCACCACGTACTGACATCCAGGGGAAGACGTAAGCAGTGTTTGTATCCTCATAGCATTTACAGGGACCTTAAAACCGACCCCAGATCAGGGGCCAAGATTTCTGAAATCTGACTCCCTGTCAGGAAAAGTGCTGTAGAAGGAGCTGTGTTTCACTCAGAGACAAAATTCCAACGGCTATAGAAACTAGAGAGTGTTTTCTATCCAATAATAACAATAATATGCATATTGTACGAGCAAGAATTGAGTACGAGGCCGTTTGAAATGGGCACCCTTAATCAGAGCTACTCAATACTGCCCCTGCAGCCATAAAAAGTTAAGAACAAATTCTTAATTACAATGACTGCTGGGCCAATTGTGCGCCACCCAATCACGGCCGGTTGTGAATCAGCCTGGAATCGAACCAGGGTCTGTATAGTGATGCCTCTAGCACAGATGCAGTGCCTTCAGACCGCTGCCCCAATACATGCATATTCGTCTCCTTTTCAGCACCAATTGGTAATATGCAAATACTCAATTTGTATATGTAAGGTTTGGAAAGTTTTTAATAGTAAACTGGTTTAGACTATATTGGTGAAATAAAAATACTGTTCTGGATTGACTGACCATGTCTAAAAGTAATGGACTATCGTTTGTCTTATTTGAGCTGTTCTTGCAATAATATGGCCTTGGTCTTTAACCAAATAGATATATCTTCTGTATACCACCCCTACCTTGTCACAACACACCTGATTGGCTCAAACACATTAAGATGGAAAGAAATTCCACAAATTAACTTTTAAGGCACACCTGTTAATTGAAATACATTCCAGGTGACTACCTCATGAAGCTGGTTGAGAGAATGCCAAGAGTGTGCAAAGCTGTCATCAAGGCAAAGGGTGGCTACTTTGAAGGATCTCAAATATAAAATATATTTGTTTAATGCTTTTTTTGGTTACTACATGATTCCATATGTTCTATTTCATAGTTTTGATGTCTTCACTATTATTCTACAATGTAGAAAATAGTAAAAATAAAAACCCTGGAATTAGTAGGTGTGTCAAC
Organism: Salvelinus namaycush; assembly: GCF_016432855.1. NCBI lineage: Eukaryota > Metazoa > Chordata > Actinopteri > Salmoniformes > Salmonidae > Salvelinus > Salvelinus namaycush. Next base: position 100,754 of record NW_024061525.1, read on the forward strand.
TTTTGACTGGTACTGTACATCTGTCCAAATGAAAGATAGCCAGCTATATGTTAAGTCAAAATTGTCCAAACCGAAACGGTCACAACTGCAACAATTGACAACATATATATATATATATACTGAGTATACCAAACATTAGGAACAACGGCCTAAATTTGATTTGCACCCCCCTTTTTTCCCCCTCAGAACAGCCTCAATTCATGTGGGCTTGGACTCTCCAAGGTGTCAAAAGCGTTCCACAGGGATGCTGGCCCATGTTGACTCCAATGCTTCCCACAGTTGTGTCAAGTTGACTGGGTGTCTTTTGGGAGGTGGACCATTCTTGATGCACACGGGAAACTGTTGAGCATTAAAAACCCAGGAGTGTTGCAGTTCTTGACACAAACCGGTGCGCCTGGCACCTACTACCATACCCAGTGTAGAGTATTGAGATGCATAGGCAGCAAGGGGGGTTCCAACCCTCCAAGAGCCCAAACATTGAAATGTATTCTGTTCATTCTTATGCACAATGCTATGTTCCTGTGCTAATCGAATTAGGAAACTGACGATGTCTTGCAAATTGGTTGTTATACAATTGCCATATTCAGCCAGTTGGCTTATTATTTTATTAGCACAGGAGTGGTAAAAGTGCCTCACTGGGTTGAATTCACTATAACTGCTTTATTCAATTGAATGGCTTATCTGCTTATCTTACTACGGACAAAAATATTCAATTTCTCTGCAACGTAGATGGTAAACCTGGTTGATTTGGTTCACAGTGCAGGTTAGTGTTTCTCGTCAATCTTGTACTGGAGTCCACATTGCAGATGGACACAGGTATAAAATCAGATTTTAAACTTCACTTTCACCATACTGCTAACCTTAAGACAAAAAAGCAAATTTTCCTTAATGAATTGTTATAATTTTGACTGTGCAGCTGGCCTCAGGGGAAATGGCCCAGGTCTGCCTCCAGGACAAGACTCATGACAAACATCAACCTGTTCAGTGTAATGTTTACAGTGGGTATTCACCACCCCTTGGATTTTTTTTCACATTTTGTTAGCGGGATTGAAATAGATTTAAAAAAAATTGGGATCCCCAAAAAATGCAGACAAATGAACAAAAAATAGTTGTACAATATTAACCGCCTTTTAGGCAAGCCTAAATTAGGTTAAGGAAAAGCATTTGGCTTAATAAATCACATAAATGGACTGAAATAGTGGTTTACATGATTTTTGAGTGACTACCCTTCCTCTGTTCCTCAAAGACCAGGGAGCTTTTTGAAAGGCTTATAAAGAAGGGCAGTGATTGGTAGATGGGAAACAAAGTTAACAATTATGCTGTGGATTATGTATAACACCACCCAGACATAAAAGATAGTCGTCTGCCTGAACTGAGCTGCAGGACAGGAAGGAAACTACTCAGGGGTGTCACCACGAGTCCATTTGGGGATTTTAAAATGGCTACGGACTTCAATGGCTGTGATGGGAGAAAACTGAGGATGGATCAACATCGTAGTGACTCTACAATAATGACCTAAATGACAGTGAAAATAAAATTATTCCAAAACATGCATCTTGTATGCAACAAGGCACTAAAGTAATACTGCAAAAAACATCTTGAATTAATAGACTTTTTGGTTTAAATGCAATACATTATGTTTGGGACAAATCCAACAACATATCACTGAGTAACTGCCTCCTTATTTTCAAGCATGGGGTGGCTGCATCATGGTATGTGTATCCTTGACCTTGGCAAAGACTGGGGAGTTTTTCAGGATAAAAAGATACAGGATGGAGCTAAGCACAGGCAAAATCCTAAAGGAAAACCTGCTTCAGTCTGCTTACACCAGACACTGGGAGAGGCACCTTTCAGAAATACAATAATCTACAAAGTTCCTGGCTGGTCACGTTAGTTTTGACTGAAATGTCCTTGAAAATTGCTATCGAGCCATGATCCCCAACACTTTGACAGAGCTTGAAGATTTCTGAAAAGAATATTGGGCAAATATTGCACACCCAGGTGTGCAAAGCTCTTGGAGACTTAGGGCTCTGTTCAATCAGATCCTCTTCAGCTAACATCCACATAGCAGTTGTTTTGGCGGTGTCTGAGGTGGAACCGTGTTAGAGCTGTCAAATCCACAAGCGGCTCCTGGAATTATAGCTGAAACAGATGTTGCCGTTGACTGCACAGAGTTGCATTAAGAGAAAACCCATGCAATCTTGTTTAAAAGTATGAACCACCCCAAAATAGCTCACTATAAAGAACACGTTGCCTATAAAAAAAATGATATTACTACCATTACTACTGCCATCACTACCAATACTACTACTTCACAATAAATACTTCTAGACTAACAAGCACACCACATTTACTTCAGTAAATGTCCTTATCTAGTTTTTTTAATACATTTCATAGGTGACCTGATTAGACAGACTCTGTTCTCATTATGGCCCATATAAAACCGTTTTGCAACTGATTAATCACTGTCATACCCTACACAGAGATTGATAAGGTCTGAAAGGGACTTTCCCATCGGCCAAGCCTGCAGTCTTTCTTGGTTAACTGTTGATTTTGGTAACTTGCCTGAAAGTTGTTGTTTACACACAGAAATGCCAGAACCTGTCGGTCTCTTAATTAAACAACAGGAAAGAAGCTGAAAAATCTATTTTTCTCACAATGTGTAGCACTACCTAGCATGCTTGCTAGTTTGTTATCACCCACATGAGGGCGAAGCTGGTGTGGTTAGGCTGGTTAGTTACCGCTAAATAGTGTATCTCGGCCGAAGTAATAGGATAAATGTGTCTCAGCTCTGCTTGCCCTGACTAAAAGTTACACTTCCAGTGTAGCAGGCTTTAAAATAAAACGTATTTTGTGACGCCCCTACTGGAATTCTTTGCAGTTTGGTTGTTTTCTGTTAAAAATTCCCTGCCTAATGGGACAACAACAGAGCAGGCTAAACTTGCCTAGCTTCCATAAATGCCATAAATTGTCCATCTTTCACTTTAAAAATGGGTATAAACCAGAAAGATCAGTTTTAGGCTATGCCTACTGGAATTCCTTACAATTGTGTGGTTTTCTGTAGAAAAAAACACTTGGGTCAACTCTAACCCTGTAAGCCTTAAAGTCCCTGCATCAGCTCTTGGACCAACAGGCTCTGAGACAGCTTCTACCCCCAAGTCATAAAACTGCTTCATAGGCATAAGACTACTAAATAGTAAATTAATTGGTGACTCGGACTACATGCATTGACCCTATCTTACAATTACTATATGCACACCCACACGACTCTACAGTAAATACACACACTTTTACACTCATCATATGCTGCTGCTACTCTGCTCTTTATTTGACTATTATTATTATTATCTATCCTGATGCCTAGTCACATTACCCTGTCTTCATGTATGTACATAAATACCTCGTACCTCTGCACATTGATCTGGTACTAGTACCCCTGTATATAGCTCCATTCTTGTGTATTTTATTCCTTTTGTGTTACTATTTTCATTAAAATAGTTTTACTCTGTTTTGTTGGGAAGGGCTCGTAAGCAAGCATTTCACGGTAAAATTGATCCCCGTTGTATTCAGCTCATGTGACGAATAACATTTGATTTGACTTGAAATGAATAGGAGTGTCTCACGCTCGGCAAAAGTATTTAGTATTTAGAGTATTTAGCAGCTCCTCTTCCTGGGGTCCAAACAGGAACAAAACAATTACATCACAACAAAACAACACCCTACATCATAAATAAACCAATACATCATACAATAAATGACTACGTTATTACTCTAATATTACACATTTACAATATAAAATGTACATTACTACAATCTTAGTGTGTGTGTGTGCGTGTGTGTGAGAGAGAGAGTGTGTGTGTGTGCATGTGTGTCCTCACAGCACGGCAATACCTCTCACAAACACAAGTTGTGATGCAGTCAATCTCTCCTCTACTTTGAGCCAGGAGAGATTGACATGCACGTTATTGATATTAGCCCTCTGTGTACATTTAAGGGCCAGCCACACTGCTCTGTTCTGGGCCAACTGTAATTTGCCTATGTCCTTCTTTGTAAACTTGAGCATATCACTGGGCAGTAGTCCAGGTGTGATAAAACTAGGGCCTGTAGGACTTGTTTTGTTGATGTGATATCAAGAAAGCAGAGCACCCCTTTATCAAGGTCAGACCTCTCCCCATCTAGCTACTGTTGCATCAATATGTTTTGACCATTTCAGATTTCAATCTATGGTTACACCAAGCAGTTTAGACTCCTCAACTTGCTCAATTGTCACATTATTCATGACAAGATTTAGATGAGGTTCAGGGTTTTAGATGAGGTTCAGGGTTTTAGATGAGGTTCAGGGTTTTAGATGAGGTTCAGGGTTTTAGATGAGGTTTAGGGTTTTAGATGAGGTTCAGGGTTTTAGATGAGGTTTAGGGTTTTAGATGAGGTTCAGGGTTTTAGATGAGGTTTAGGATTTTAGATGAGGTTCAGGGTTTTAGATGAGGTTTAGTGTTTTAGATAAGGTTTATGGTTTTAGATCAGGTTCAGGGTTTTAGATGAGGTTTAGGGTTTTAGATGAGGTTCAGGGTTTTAGATGAGGTTTAGGGTTTTAGATGAGGTTGAGGGTTTTAGATGAGGTTTAGGGTTTTAGATGAGGTTGAGGGTTTTAGATGAGGTTTAGTTCTACCTGGTTTATGTTAGAGAGGCATCCATTAAAGAACAGCCTGTGTTCTATTAGATAGGTAACTCTCAATCCACGAAATGGCAGATAATGCAAAGACATAACACATATGTTTTTTATAACACCAGACTGATTGATAATGTAATAAGCTGCACTGGTCAACCAAAACAGCTCCCACAATCTTCTTATTATCCATTTATTTCAGCCAATCATCATTAATTTGTTTCAGTGCCGTACATGTCGAGTGCCCTTCCCTATAAGCATGCGGGAACTAAAAGGAGCATCTTGGTTTCAAGGTCCGAGCTTTGAGAGAAGAATCATCGTGAGGTATCAGTCAGTCACATGCAGGAACCAATGTTAATAAGAGATAATGAATAATGTCAATCATGCTTATATGACATGTTTGTGTAGCATTATATAAGGACTGAAAGGGAATGCCTTAGTTTTCATCAAGCTTGGATTGAGTTTGTGAACCTCTCCGGCTGTGATAATAAAGAGTGATTCATTTAAAATTGACTTCAGGTGTCCCTTCAATTTCCTCCACAATCTTGGCGTCAGTGAAGGTCTGTGAGGGAACACTGGTGGCGCATTCTGTGTGAAAGTGTGAGGGAAATTCCTGTCTGACCAAAGACGACCTGGACCCGCCCAGACCAGACTTTTACTGTGAGGTGCCCAGGGGAAGATACCTGATCCGGCAAACCTCTGAGGGACACGTCTACTGAATTTCAGTAAGTAAATTGTCACGCCCTGACCATAGAGAGCTGTTTATTCTCTATGTTGGTTGGGGCGTGAAAGTGACTAGGGTGGGTTATCTCCGTGATTAATGATCTATGTTGGCCTGGTATGGTTCCCAATCAGAGGTAGCTGTTTATCGTTGTCTCTGATTGTGGATCATATTTAGGCAGCCATTTCCTCATTGTGCTTTGTGGGATCTTGTCTAGGTATAGTTGACTGAGAGCACTACTTTGAGCTTCACATTTAGTTTTTTTCGCTTTATAGTTTTTTCCTTTGAGTTTCTCTTCCAAATAAAAAGGATGGAAACATACCACGCTGCATCTTGGTCCTCTCCTTATAACGATCGCTACAGAAGATCCCAACAACAACGGACCAAGCAGCGTGCCCAGGAGGAAAGCCAGGAGTGGAGGACATCCTGGACGTGAGACGAGATTATGGCAGGAGACAGAAGCCTTCCATGGAAGCAGGCGGAGGCAGCGAGGGAACAACAACGACAACACCGGGGTTCGCGGCCACGACGGAAGCCCGAGAGACATCCCGAATGTATATATCTTTTTTTGGGGGGGGGGGGGGGGGGGGGGGGTCTATCAGTGGTCTATCAGTTGATGTCCAATTTCATGAGTGTTGACCGTGTGTGTTATTAGTGGCTTTCAGGTAGCACTCTAATATTGCAATATCTTAGTAATTTGAAGGGTCTAAGGTTTCAATACAAGGCCACATGATGAACAGAGGGATTGAGCCTTGGGACTGATATTAAATGAAAGGCTGCCATCTGGTGTTTTGGGTTAAAGATAAGCCTCCTGTGGACCAGTAGATAAGCCTCCAATGAAAGTGAGTGGTACTCACGGAACTCAGGGTGTAAGGGACACAGTGGAAGCATTTGGGGCAGAGGTATGAATCATTTAATAAGATATGTTTTTGACCCTTTCCAATTATTTTTACTCATTTCGATAGTTTGAATAACTGAAGTAGATCCAAATTGAAGTAGATCCAAGTTGAAGTAGATCCAAATTGAAGTAGATCCAAGTAAATGTTTAAGTACCAAATATTAAGATGATAAGTCAGCACCAACTTTTTGAAGGCCCCAGTGGATTTGTTAAACAACAGGTTTTATTTTTTGACTATTTGATGTCCCAGGGACAGCTAATACAGAACACATGTCAATGCAACCTGATTGTGGTAAGAGCTATGGAAACAATGATTAAACATTGACAGATGCATTTACCTCTGAGTCTACGGATCCCTTGTGTATGTGTGTGTGTTGTTTAATAGATTCACTCCTGTTGATAGAAGTATAACCTTGCCTGTAGATTTGAGCTTTATTATGATGATAGTATTTCCATAAATTAAATTGTGTAAGGGAGAATGTGTGTAACTGATTGACTTACTAGAATGAAGGGTTTGAAAGGATAAACAATCTGGTTTTATGTGTTGATTTAGCTTACTTTAATAGAAGTATTTTGATAGAACCTCATTTGATAGTTTAAGCCATAATTGAATGATTACCTTAAAATATTACAATCGTAACCACATAAGTGGTTATTTTATTGTCTGCAGAGATAGCCTTGAATTGTACACAGCATCTCCTCTCACTCTACCTTGGTTCGTGAAGTTGACTGGGACCTCCTCCTCAGACCAATTGGCAGTACGCCCAGAACATTGCTCTGGGAACCAAAGGAGTATCTCAGTTTCCAGGTCTCAGCTTTGAGAGAAGAAGCCTTTTGAGGTATCACTCAGTCACATGCAGGAACCAATGTTAATAATGAATAATGTAAATGATGCTTGTATGACTTGTTTGTGTAGCAGTATACAAGGACTGAAAGGGAACACCCATGGCAGTGTTTTCATCAAGCTTGGACTGAGTTTGTGAACCTCTCCAGACATCATAATAAAGAGTGATTCATTTAATATTGACATCAGGTGTCCCTGATGTTGAATTTCCACCACACCATGCAAAAAAACTGATATCACTAGCTTGAACAGACAGATTTTTTATTTTTATTTATTTTAATTTTACCGCCTTTTCTCCCCAATTTTCGTGGTATCCAATCGCTAGTAATTACTATCTTGTCTCATCGCTACAACTCCCGTACGGGCTCGGGAGAGACGAAGGTCGAAAGCCATGCGTCCTCCGAAGCACATCCCAACCAAGCCGCACTGCTTCTTAACACAGCGTGCCTCCAACCAGGAAGCCAGCCGCACCAATGTGTCGGAGGAAACACCGTGCACCTGGCCCCCTTGGTTAGCGCGCACTGCGCCCGGCCCGCCACAGGAGTCGCTGGAGCGCGATGAGACAAGGATATCCCTACCGGCCAAACCCTCCCTAACCCGGACGACGCTAGGCCAATTGTGCGTCACCCCACGGACCTCACTATCGCGGCCGGCTGCGACAGAGCCTGGGCGCGAACCCAGAGACTCCGGTGGCGCAGCTAGCGCTGCGATGCAGTGCCCTAGACCACTGCGCCACCCGGGAGTGAACAGACAGATTTTGATTGAGATTTTTGTATTATGCCAATTAGATTTCCGTGGGGCGTGGTCATTGATTCAAAAGTTTTTAAGGTGTAGGCTGCTACAACACGTGTGCCACATCCGACCCGCATGACCTGTGATTTCCGTGAATCTGATTGGTCAAAGAGGTGGCACCACTGGTCCCAGAGTGTTTTTTTTCTCCTGCTCTAAAGTTACCCCAAGTTATTATTTTTACTGAAAGCAACAACACTGTAAGGAATTCCAGTAGGCGTAGTCTAAAACAGATATTTCTGGTTCATCCCCATTATTTAAGTGAGACGGACAGTTTATGACATTTATGGCAGCCGGGCAAGTTGAACCTGCTCTGTGGTTGTCCCATTAGGCAGAGTATTTTTTAAACTAAATACAACCAAACTGTAAAATTCACAAAATACATATTTTTTACCTGCTACACTGGAAGTGTAACTTTTAGTCAGGGCGAGCAGAGCGCGAGCCACTTTATCCTGTTACTCCAGCTGAGATACTCTATATAGCAGTAACTCACCTAGCCATGCTAGCTTCACCCTCGTGTGGGTGCTAACAAGCATGCTAAGTAGTGCTAGGTATCAACAGCCATTGTCAACCAGTCAAGTAGGGGTTGGAAAATCTGGTGAGGTTCGATTGGTTACTCGCAAAGCAATATCACCAAATATTTGCTTGATGATCAGCCTTGCCCAACTTTAGTCCCGCCCTGTTCAGCTCCCTCTCCCATGCTTGCATCTCCCAATGGTCCCTGGCCACTGTGCTTCTCACCGCTTTACTTTCATTGAAAATGAATGGGAAGCTAATGTTTCACCATGTGATGCTGTCTCTAGTATATACGCCCTGTCAGACGTGAACTGCACGTTGAAATCTTGAAATCACGCTCTGAAAAGTTTGGATTATGTGTCCGATGTAGCAGGCCATGAAAACAGATTTTTCTGCTTCCTCCCTGTAGTTTAATTAAGGGACGACAAGTTATGGCATTTCTGTATGTAAACAACTATCGGGTAAGTGACCATAGTCTTCGGCAACCACAAAATACTGCTGATTTGGCCGATGGGAAAGTGCCTTTCAGACCTTAAAGTCAATCTCTCTGTGTAGGGTATGACATAGTGATGAATCAGTTGCAGAATGGTTGTATATGGGCTATGGTGACTTTTTCTAATCAGGTCACGTAGGTTTAAACTCCTGGAAAAACTCCTGGCCCTATAGGGAGGATGAAAACCCTATCAAACTGCAGCAACCTTTCTCATATGATTTATAATTTAAAACTGGAATAACAGGGGAGTTTCCCTTACACAGACACAGAGGCAACTGTGATGAGACAATACAACTAACAGGACCAAGCTTGCTTTATGCAGTGTTGCATCATGAAGGTCCAGGGATAGAAATGGACTGTGTCCAAAATCCTTCAATTCTACCCCTGTGTATTCATACCACTTGACTTTTTCCACATTTTGTTATGTTACAGTCTAAATTCAAAATTGATTACATTTATGTTTTTTCTTCACCCATCTACACACAGTACCCCATAATGACAAAGTGAAAACATGTTTTTAGAAATCATTGCAAATTTATTGAAAATGAAATACAGAAATATCTCATTTACATAAGTATTCACACCCCTGAGTCAATACTTTGTAGAAGCAACTTTGGCAGCGATTACAGCTGTGAGTATCTCTGGTTAAGTCTCTAAGAGCTTTCCACACCTGGATTGTACATCATTTACCTATTATTCTTTTCAGCATTTTTCAAGCTCTGTCAAATTTGTTGTTGATCATTGCTAGACCATTTTCAAGTTTTGTCATAGATTTTCGAGCAGATTTAAGTCATAGCTGTAACTCGGCCAATCAGGAACACGCACTTCTTGGTAATAAACTCCAGTGTAGATTTGGCCTTGTGTTTTAGGCTACTTTCCTGCTGAAAGGTGAATTCATCTCCCAGTGTCAGGCGGAAAGCGGACTGGACCAGGTTTTTTTCTAGGATTTTTCCTGCGCATAGCTAAATTTGGTTTCTTTTTTTTATCCTCAGTCCTTAACGATTACAAGCATACCCACAACATAATGCAGTCACCACTATGCTTGAAAATATGTAGAGTGGTACTCAGTAATGTGTTGTATTGGATTTGCCCCAAACATAACACTTTGTATTCAGAACAAAAACTGAATTGCTTTGCCACATTTTTAGCAGTATTACTTTAGTTCTTTTTTGAAAACAGGATGCATGTTTTGGCATATTTTGATTCTGTACAGGCTTCCTTCTTTTCACTCTGTCAATTAGGTTAATATTGTGGAGTAACTACAATGTTGTTGACCCATCCTCAGTTTTCTCCTATCACAGCCATTAAACTCTGTTACTGTTTAAAAGTCACCACTGGCCTAATAGTGATTAAAGTCACCACTAGCCTAATAGTGAAATCCCTGAGCGGTTTTCTTCCTCTCTCAGTTAGGAAAGACGCCTGTATCTTTGTAGTGACTGGGTGTATTGATACACCACCCAAAGTGTATTTAATAACTTCACCATGTTAAAAGGGAGATTCAATGTCTGCTTTTTCACCCATCTACCAATAGGTGCCCTTCTTTGCGATTCATTGGAATACCTCCCTGGTCTTTGTGGTTGAATCTGTCTTTGAAATTCACTGTTTGACTGTGGGGCCTTACAGATAATTGTATGTATGGAGTACAGAGATGAGGTAGTCATTCAAAAATCATGTTAAACACTATTATTGCACACAAAGTGAGTCCATGCAACTTATTATATGACTTGTTAAGCACATTTGTACTACTGAACTCAGGTTTGTTGGCTGCGCCCACTAATTGTCCACACCTGATCTTAATGAGTGCTTGTTTCCTTTGAAATGGGTGTGTTTGAATAGACTCATATTAACAGCGTTGTATGACTTAGCATGCTAGCTCCATCCTGGTGGCACAGTGGACTAATTCCATGGATAGAGAACAGAAGATTCCACAACAAAAAAATGAATGCCTAAACAAATTAATTTCCATGTGTCCTATCTGTGCTTAGAGTTGAAAACAGTCAACCCAAACTAAGCTAGCAGTATTATTAAAAGTCTTATTTGAAACATGTTCTCAGAATGTTATTGAATTATCTTCAAATAACCTATCATTTCTGTTTTCAGGACATTAATAAAACTTCCCAGGAAAACGTTCAGGGAACCATAGTAAAACGTTCTCAGAACCTCCCTGCAACCTAAAAATAAATGTTCCCGGAAACAGGTGAAGTTCACATTTCAGCTCTCAGGATGTTTAAAAAACAATATGTTTTACCAGTCAGGAAACTGATGGCTTTGTTCCCAGAACAAATAGGAAAACAAAAACCTGTATTCCCACAACTTCCAAGGAACCAAATGTGCTAGCTGGGAGGCTTTCAAAAGGCCCTACAAACAAACAGATTATAATTTTGGTGTGCAATAGAATTGTGTCTTTGGAGCATTCAAATGTATGTTCCGTAGCAATTTTTCTTCACAATATGACGCAGATAGGCTCATTCTGTTCAAGACAACCCAGGCTATAACGCATGTCATCATTGTAACTGTGGATAAAAAAAAGAGATCATAAACATTGATACTGTAAATTACATGAGTTTTCAAATACAGAAATGTGAGTGGTTTGCTTGTATGACATCAAAGTGGTATTTATTATAAACCTTAATATCACATATTTTATAGCACATCGACTCCTCTCAATTTAACGCATTTCTCTCACCCAGACAACAACAAATGTGCAAAAGTAGCCCAATTAGCGGGAGGGAAGGTGTAATCTTCTTGTCTCTTGTAGTGCTCAAGTTTATAACGGCTGTCAGTCAAAACCCCTACCAGTGCTGTGAAGTGGAGAACCTGAGCTCTTATGTCATGTATGGCATGTTACTGTACAGGCAATTTAGGCGCTTATCAACAACAAAATCTGCCATTTTCATCTCATATATGGGATGACAGGGGCAAGTGAACTGAGCAGTTGGGCAAGTTGAGCCTGCTCTGAAATTTCCCCAGGTGTTAAATTTTTTTTTACTGAAAGCAACAAAACTTGAAGGAATTCCAGTAGGCTTAGCCAATGTTTTTATTGAACCTTTATTTAACTAGGTAAATTCTTATTTACAATGACGGCATACCCTTCCAAACCTTGACGCTGGGCCAATTGTGCGCCGCCCTATGGTACTCCCAATCACGGCCAGATTGTGATACAGCCTGGAATCAAACCAGGGTCTGTAGTGACGCCACTAGCACTGAGATGCATTGCCTTAGATCGCTGCACCACTCGGGAGCCCCCCAAAAACAAAAAAATGATATTTCAGTTTCATCCCCAATTTATGGCAGCCGGGCATGTTGAGCCTGTGGTTGAGCCATTAGTTAGAGGATTTTTTTAATGAATGGTTGCTGTTCTGGAGTAATAGAATGCTCAGCCTACCATAGGCTGGGTTCTGACTGGGGGAGGAGCTCACAGCCTGCAATAAATAGCGGATGTCTACGTTGAGGGGAAAGTATTTGTAAGAGTTATCCGTCGTTCTGGGAACAGTTTCGAAGGGAAATACGTTTTATTGTAATTTACGCCTCACACTTTCATTAGTCGGATCCTTTTGTGATATTTGTGTAACCATAATTCGTTTCCAAATGACGCGGTATGTAAGCAGTTGTTTCATTACTCTGTTCGTTCTGTTCCTTTGGCGGGTCGAAGACATCGCAGATGCTTGCAGATGCTCCCCTCCGCATCCTCAACAGGCTTTTTGCGATGCAGATATCGGTAAGGCGAGTTTGGCGACATTTCACTTTTCAGCTTTTCTTCACATGTTGAAGCTATCAATACGCAGCATGGAAAATTTTTATGTATTGTCTGTGGTCGTAGTATAAATAATTAGGACATGCTCATTAAGCCTGTTTACATCTTCTCACACTTATTTACAGAATTAAGTAGGCGACAGTAAGATGGGCTCTCAACCCTGTTCCTGGAGAGCTATGCTCCTGTAAATGTTAAATCAAACCCGTTTGTAACGAACCTGAGTCAGTTTATCAACCAGTTAATTATTAGAATCAGGTGCGCTAGATTAGGGTTGGAGCGAAACATATAGGACGGCAGCTCTCCAGGAACAGGGTTGAGAGCCCTGCTTTGCTTTAGGCATAAAGTGTGCCTACACATTGAGGTCTGTTTACAAAACATTAAGGACACCTGCTCTTTCCATGACATGGACTGGCTAGGAGTTAACTATGATCCCTTATTGCTGTCACTTGTTCAATCCACTCCAATCAGAGTAGTTGAAGGGGAGTAGACAGGTTAAAGAAGGCTGTTTAAGCCCTGAGACATGGCTTGTGCCATTCAGAGGGTGAATGGGCAAGACCAAAGATTGAAGTGCTGTTAAATGGGGCATGGTAGTAGGTGCCAGGCGCACCGGTTTAAGTGAACTGCAACGCTGCTGGGTTTTTCACAACAGTTTCCTGTGTATCAAGAATGGCCCACCACCCAAAGGACATCCAGCCAACTTGACACAACTGTGGGAAGCATTGGAGTCCACATGGGCCGGCATAATTATGGAATACTTTCGACGCCTTGTCGAGTCCATGTGCCAATGACTTGAGGTTCTGTTCTATGGCATAATCTTATAGCAGCAGCTACTGTACCAGACACTCTGCCGCATCTTCCTACCTGAACCAATCATCTACAGAGGGCATGCTTAAACCAGGTGTGTCAAATTAAAAGCAGAAGACCAGCGCTAGGAATGTAGGACCAGGAGGGAAATGGACTAGTCATCTGTTTTGGTGTAAACCTAGCCAGAATGTTACACTGAGTCTTAACTTATGCACAAACATTCTGAAAAGACTGTACAATTTTGGGTCTGTAAAGCATTCTACACTGTTCTCTGATCCATATCACCCTTAAACCATCAGTGTGACAGATATAATTTCAATAATGTTAAACCTTTTCTCCCTCTTCTAGTGATCAGGGCGAAGGTGGTTGGCAAGAAAGCTTTGTCTAACGAGATCAAGTATGACATCCAACAGATCAAGGTATGATCAGCCTTTTTATGAAGTGGTTGTTCCTTCCTGCACTGAAACATTGAAGCCCCCTGAACCCCAGTCTGACAGCTGGTCCCAGTTCTCTCCTTTCCCCTGGGCTCCATCCCTTCAGTGTTTGCAGATCTGGGTTGGCATAAACGGTGTAGTTGTGGAGCTCCCACCATATGAAAAGGAGCTTCTGTAGAAATGGCTCATTCCTCTTGCTGGAAAGCACATTATTCAGTTGACGGTCCTACCAGTCCTAGACTATGGTGACATCATCTATGGCTGCCATTTCATCAAAGCTTTTAAATGCAGTTCATCATAATGCACATTATTACTGGTGATGGGGGTTTGGTACTCATCACTGTATTCTCTACCAGGAAGTTGGCTGGCTCTTTGTCACGTTGGTGGATAAATTGCCAGATTTTTATTTTTAAAGCCCTTTCACTAAAACTCTCACTGTACCTAACATTATTACCCACCTTAAGACATTATAGTTACAGCCTGTCTCAGATCAGGCAGTTTAACTCTGGATATTCCATTGGTCGCTACTGAGTTGGCTGAAGCTGCCTGAAATATTTTACTTTATTTGTGGAATAATCTTCAAAATGTTCTAAATGTGACGTTTATTTGCCTTTAGGGCGACTCAGAATTGATTTTGACTGTTCTGCTTACATTTTGTGTGTTTCTGAAATTCGGGGATCTAAAAAAAAAAAATTACACCCTGATAAAAAATGAAGGTTAGATGAAGCAATGTTTTTGATCTACAAACATCAGGATGGGGAATAGGGAGGGAATTAGGAACGACTGACAGTGCCTGAGAGCTGCAGTCGGTTAGGTTCAAAACTGTATATGTAGATGTTTGACAGATCCTTTGTTCTCTCCTTGTGATTGGCTAGATGTTCAAAGGTCCTGACCGGGTTATCCACGCCGTCTTCACTTCCTCCTCTTCAGCCTCGTGCGGTGTGACCCTGGAAACCAACAAGGAGTATCTCTTCACGGGTGTGGTTCTCACTACGTTACCCAAGTTCATTGCTAGCACCGGTTACACTGCTCAACCTGTGCTTGCAGCATCATGGCCTGTTCTAAACTATTGACTTCATCTTGTATAAGAAATCAAGTGCTTTAGAATAAATACTTTTTTTTAAACCTTTATTTAACTTGGTAAGTCAGTTAAACAAATTCTTGTTTGCAATGACGGCCAAACCCTGACGACGCTGGGCCAACTGTGCGCCGCCCTATGGGACTCCCAATCACGTCCGGATGTGATACAGCCTGGCTCTTCAAGTTACACTTTATAATACCTAATGTTATGAATTTAAATGTTTACAACTAATGCATCACTTATTTATTATGATAAATTCTAGTGTTCCAGGCTGCATCGGTATGTCTTCCTGCTTCAGGGTAAAGTTACCCCCAGGGACAGATCTAGGATCTGTTTCCACCTCACCCATTTCTAATCTTAACCATTTGTGGGGGAAAAGAGGAATTGGATCCAAGATCAGCATCTGGGGTTAACTTCTACCCCACAGGTTGTTGACTCACTGTCTTCTCTCTGTCTCCAGGCAGGATGAGTACTGATGGCAGTATGCATTTAGTCATGTGTGACTTTATTCAATACTGGGAGGACTTGAATGGCACACAAAAGAACAGCTTGACTCAACGCTACCAAAGCGGCTGCGATTGCACGGTGTGTGACAGGAATTATAGTCAAATTACTTTACACCACTTTTGTTAAATGTTTACCTTGTCACATTGGCTAAACACAAGAGCTAGAGTATTGGGATAATGATCAGTCAGTGATCTGGATCTTTCTCTCTCCCTGCTCTGATCTACAGATCATCCGCTGCTCTTCCCTCCCCTGTCCCGTCAGCGCCCCAGATGAGTGCCTTTGGACAGACTGGTTGTTGGCCGATGGCCAAAGCGGACCCCAGGCCAAGTACTCTGCCTGTCTCAAGGGGCGTGATGGGTCCTGTGCCTGGTACAGGGGGATGGCTCCATTCAAGAAGTAGTTCCTGGATATTGACGACCCCTAAACTCTACAGGCCTTCCACTCACTGCTCAGTGGCTAAATATGCCTGTAATTAAAAGCTGGTCACTTCTTGTGCAATAAAAATAAACTACTCCTCAAATATAGCGCTCCAAGTATTCATTTCTTGTGCCATTTATCTGTTTTTAAACTGGAACCAAAGGTGTTATTGAAAATCAAAAGTGATCTCACTGTTTCTGACTAGAACATTTTCCTGAAATACCATCCTAAAGCCTGGGGCATGTTCAGCTGGGCACAATATTGTAGAATGAATGTTATATACATAGTCTTCCTTGACAAAGAAATGCAGGTGTGGTTCCCTTCTGCACGTTGAATGCATTTTAATGAAATTGCTGAGAACACTCACACTTGCTGACCAAAAGATTGTCTGAGTTTTCAGAACATTAATCTTAAGTAGTCACTTTAAATTTGTACTTTAATATTGAACAATTTCTCAGACTCACTACCCACTTGGCAATGTTTTCATTTAACACATTTTGCATTAAAGTAAAATTAATTTTGGATTTATGAAGTTAAATCTTTTACCTAAATCCTTTATTTGATATCTAGACGTTGAACTGACATCTGGGCCGAGTGGGTAGACTATATGGATAACCGTTCAGAATATTTTTGAAAGCTATGTAATGTATTTAACTAGGTGAGCCAGTTAACCTGTTATGGCTGCAAGCCCGATATCGGTACACCTATGACAACATCCCCCCACCCCCCCCCACACTGATTAGCATCGCTAGCATAGCGTCACAATTAAATAGTAGCATCTAAATATCATTAAATCACAAGTCCAAGACACCAGATGAAAGATACAGATCTTGTGAATAAACCCATCATTTCTGTTTTTTAAAATGTTTTACAGGGAAGACACAATATGTAAATCTATTAGCTAACCACGTTAGCAAAATACACCATTTTTCTTTGTCCACCATTTTTTCTCTCCACCACTAGCTATCACCAATTCGGCCAAATAAAGATATTGATAGCCACTAACCAAGAAAAAACCTCATCAGATGACAGTCTGATAACATATTTATTGTATAGGATAGGTTTTGTTAGAAAAATGTGCATATTTCAGGTAGAAATCATAGTTTACAATTGCACCCACCATCACAACTCGACTAGAATTACTACAGAGAGCAACGTGTTTTACCAATTTACTCATCATAAAACATTTCATAAAAATATACAGCTCACAGCAATGGAAAGACACAGATCTTGTGAATTCAGACAACATTTCAGATGTTCTAAGTGTTTTACAGCGAAAACACAATAAATCGTTATATTAGCATACCAGATATGCAAACGTTACCCCAGCATGAATTCAAGCCAAAGAGAGCGATATCGTTATCATCGCCAAAATATATTAATTTTTTCACTAACCTTCTCAGAATTCTTCCGATGACACTCCTGTAACATCATATTACAACATACATATAGAGTTTGTTCGAAAATGTGCATATTTAGCCATAAAAAAACGTGGTTATACAATGAAAATAGTAGCAAAACAAGCCTGGAAATGTCGGTCGCCATCTTTCAGAGTGATCTAGTTTAATCAATAGCTAATCATATACTTGACTAAAAAATACAGGGTTGACAGGAATCGAAAGACAAATTAGTTCTTAATGCAATCGCTGAATTACATTTCTAAAATTATCCTTACTGTGCAATACAGGGTTCGCCAAGCGAAGCTATACCAAACAAAATGGCGGAATATGCGTTTAAAATTTTTCGACAGAACAACGATTTATCATATTAAATATTTCTTACTGTGAGGTGATCTTCCATCAGAATCTTGGGCAATGTATCCTTTCTTGGGTCTAATCTTCTTTTGGTCGAAAGATGTCCTCTGTCCGTCGAAATGCCCACTAACGTTCGACCGGGACCCCGAAACGTGCCCAAAGCTTCAAAGAGCATCACATAGAACTGCCTCAAAATCGCACTAAACGGATATAAATTGCT
>NW_024061526.1:0-2500 GCF_016432855.1 Salvelinus namaycush
CCAAAAAAATTTCAATAGGGCACCTGGTAACCCAAAAAGAGGGCACTCTGTCGTTTTTCCTGAATAGTTCAACATAGAATATTTTCGGACTTTTTTTGAAAAGCTCCATAAATCCCTTAGGCCGGTGCCTACTGACTTGGACCCCTACTATGGTGCTCCCATATCGGGCATGGGCGTGGGCAGGCCCTTAAAAGTCGTTTTCATTCGATTTCAATAGGGGCACCTGGTAACCCAAAAAGAGGGCACTCTGTCGTTTTTCCTGAATAATTCAACATAGAATATTTTCGGACTTTTTTTGAAAAGCTCCATAAATCCCTTAGGCCGGTGCCTACTGACTTGGACCCCTACTATGGTGCTCCCATATCGGGCATGGGCGTGGGCAGGCCCTTAAAAGTCGTTTTCATTCGATTTCAATAGCGGCACCTGGTAACCCAAAAAGAGGGCACTCTGTCGTTTTTCCTGAATAGTTCAACATAGAATATTTTCGGACTTTTTTTGAAAAGCTCCATAAATCCCTTAGGCCGGTGCCTACTGACTTGGACCCCTACTATGGTGCTCCCATATCGGGCATGGGCGTGGGCAGGCCCTTAAAAGTCGTTTTCATTCGATTTCAATAGCGGCACCTGGTAACCCAAAAAGAGGGCACTCTGTCGTTTTTCCTGAATATTCAACATAGAATATTTTCGGACTTTTTTTGAAAAGCTCCATAAATCCCTTAGGCCCGGTGCCTACTGACTTGGACCCCTACTATGGTGCTCCCATATCGGGCATGGGTGTGGGCAGGCCCTTAAAAGTCAGATTTCATTCGATTTCAATAGCGGGCAACCTGGTAACCCAAAAAGAGGGCACTCTGTCGTTTTTCCCTGAATATTCAACATAGAATATTTTCGGACTTTTTTGAAAAGCTCCATAAATCCCTTAGGCCGGTGCCTACTGACTTGGGGACCCCTACTATGGTGCTCCCATATCGGGCATGGGCGTGGGCAGGCCCTTAAAAGTCATTTTCATTCGATTCAATAGCGGCACCGTGGTAACCCAAAAAGAGGGCACTCTGTCCGTTTTTCCTGAATAGTTAACATAGAAATATTTTCGGACTTTTTTGAAAAGCTCCATAAATCATTAGGCCGGTGCCTACTGACTTGGACCCCTACTATGGTGCTCCCATATCGGGCTATGGGTTGTGGGCAGAGGGAGGACATGACCCTCCTAAAATGTCAGTTTTTCATTCGATTTCCAAGAGGCCTGCACCTGGTAACCCAAAAAGAGGGCACTCTGTCGTTTTTCCTGAATAGTTCAACATAGAATATTTTCGGACTTTTTTTGAAAGGTCCATAAATCCCTTAGGGCCGGTGCATACTGACTTGGACCCTACTATGGTGCTCCCATATCGGGCATGGGTGTGGGCAGGCCTTAAAAGTCATTTTTCATTCGATTCAATAGCGGCAACCTGGTAACCCAAAAGAGGGCACTCTGTCGTTTTTCCTGAATAGTTCAACATAGAATATTTTCGGACTTTTTTTGAAAAGCTCCATAATCCTTAGGCCGGTGCCTACTGACTTGGACCCCTACTATGGTGCTCCCATATCGGGCATGGGCGTGGGCAGGCCCTTAAAAGTCGTTTTCATTCGATTTCAATAGCGGCACCTGGTAACCCAAAAAGAGGGCACTCTGTCGTTTTTCCTGAATAATTTCAACATAGAATATTTTCGGACTTTTTTTGAAAAGCTCCATAAATCCCTTAGGCCGGTGGCCACTGACTTGTGCCCGTATATGGTGCTCCCATATCGGGCATGGGTGTGGGCAGGCCCTTAAAAGTCGTTTTCATTCGATTTCAATAGCGGCACCTGGTAACCCAAACTAACATAAGGTGGTGTCAGTAGTGCGGGTGACTACATACATTTTTGAAAAGCTCCATAAATCCTTTAGGCCGGTGCCTACTGACTTGTGCCCGTAGTATGGTGCTCCCATAGCGGGCATGGTGTCTGCAGGTCATTTAAATTCGTTTTTCATTCGATTTAAATAGGGGCACCTGGTAACCAAAAAAGTGGGCACTCTGTCGTTTTTTCCTGAGTAGTTCAACATAGAAAGTATTCAGGACCTTATTTTTGAAAAGCTCCATAAATCCCTTAGGCCGGTGCCCACTGACTTGTGCCCATAGTATGGTGCTCCCATAGCGGGCATGGGTGTCTGCAGGTCATTTAAATTCATTTTCATTCGATTAGAATAGGAGCACCTGGTAACCCAAAAATAATACCAGGTGCACGGAGGGGAGGATGAGTACAGACATTTTTTAAAAGCTTCATAAATCCTTAGGCCGGTGCCCACTGACTTGTGCCCATAGTATGGTGCTCCCATAGCGGGCATGGGTGTCTGCAGGTCATTTAAATTCATTTTCATTCGATTAGAATAGGAGCACCTGGTAACCCAAAAGAGGGCACTTAGCCGTTTTTCCTGAGTAGTTCAACATAGAATATTTTCGGACCTTTTTTTGAAAAGCTCC